>NW_022280032.1:12997991-13011837 GCF_004355925.1 Anarrhichthys ocellatus
GGGGGGGGGGGGGGATGCTGGCTGCCTTCCTGCTCCTTTCAGATGATAAACGATCAGAGATGCGTCCTAGCTGAGAGGAGAGGGCCTTTTAGTGAGCATGTGTCCACTAATTTATGGCCTTCCTATCTGATTAGGTCAATATAGTGTGCTATTTAATTACATTTGTGTTATAACCTAGAACTGGAGATGCTATTCTTCTTCCATGGCCCCCCTCTCTTCTGTGAGGCAGATAGGGTCAGCTGAGTTTTCTGTGGTCTCAGGATTTTACTCAGGTCTTACCTGGAATGTTATCTGACAGACATGACGTCTGCTTTGTGTAATGGTTCGTATAGCTTTCCAGTGTTTGTGCTCCGTTACTCAATATGTAAGAATGATAAAGTGGAAAAGTGCTGATCATTGAACGGGTGGAAATT
Organism: Anarrhichthys ocellatus; assembly: GCF_004355925.1. Classification (NCBI taxonomy): domain Eukaryota; kingdom Metazoa; phylum Chordata; class Actinopteri; order Perciformes; family Anarhichadidae; genus Anarrhichthys; species Anarrhichthys ocellatus. The sequence continues at coordinate 12,998,405 of NW_022280032.1, forward strand.
GTGTGGGACGCTTTCTGCTTGTGTGTGTGTGTGTGGTGTGTGTTCTGAAACACACCAAGGGGCAAGAGGATTCAGTAACACTGATTCACTTCCTGTGTTGAAGGAGGACAGAAGGCACAGGAAACAATATTTCAGCGCTGCCTCCTCGTTTCTCAACCCTCAATCAGATTCACTGTATCTTTCTCTGCCTTTTGCCGCCTCTCTTTCATTTGCACAGTATGAAAAAGTGAGTACATATAGCATACAGACACACCACATTATTGATCTTATCAGTACGGACTGTAATTCTGTTCTCTGGCCCACTATATTGACTTCTGCACTGTGATCATTTGCAGTCTGTCCAATGATTAGGTTATTAAAGATAATGTAGTTCTCTGCTGTCACAATATTGGACTCTCTCTTTCAGGCCAACTATGGGAAATCACTTTGAAATTTATCAGTATTGGCATTCGAATCATCATCATGTGCGTCGCTTTAATGCCTCAAAATTAATAGCACAAAGGATGTGCACACTTTTTAGTGTCTATTTGTGAGAGTGCTCAATAACCAGCCAGCATTGTCTTTTATTTGACCTTGTGGAGGAAGGGCGTTGTGTGCGTTAACTGAGTGCATTATATCTATCGGAATGAGTCATTGTATCATGACGTTGTCAGGGTTGTAGCTTATGTCAATCAAAAGGAAATCTAAGTACATGTAGGTAAAACAAATAGTCTCACTTAGCTCGGAAAAACTCAAAAGGCCAAAAGCACAAAAAATTGAAGTTGCATTATTTTTTTTTTTTCAGTAATACCCTAATTAATTGAACAGCTCAGAGTGCTCCAAACGTTCCTCTATTTTGTTTTATCACTGTTATAATAAGAGGAGTTTGTTTTCTTATAATCAGTAGAGCAGTAAAACAGTTTTCTTAAAACACTGCCTGAAAAAGCATTATTACTTTAAGGTATATTCAATCCACTATGTTATCGTTTCATGACTGTCGCTGAATCAAACACTATTTGTTTTGTACTACTAAAATGATTCGGTAACAATTGGAGCCACACGTCTCATTTAGTAACACAACAGTTTCTGTGTACGTTCATTTCTTTTCTTCCCAGTGAGCGCTCCCTTACCCATGACAAGCTCCCCAAAGGGTCAAAAACATATTCGCATTCAAAAGAGGAAACAATTTCAATCTCTTCCACTCAATCCGCATCTGCATCACTCCATGCGATAAACATTTACATTTAAATTGATTTAAATCAGCTGCATTTATGTTCCTCTGTGGTCCGTCCATCATCTAGACCCGCAATGCCAGAGCTTCTCTCTCGCTCTCTCTTTCTTTCTCTCTCTCTCTTTCTTTCCCTTTCTCTTTCTCTCTCGCAGTGTCCTGAGTTATGTGTCATTTATCTGAAATCCTAATAATTTAACTTGGCCCCTCCTGTCGTGGCTGTGCATGTGGTAAGAATGCAGCAGCTGTAAAGAAGGTTTGTGCTGCTGCCTCTGTATGTATCTTATTGGCTTTACACGGTGATTTTCTGTCCAGCAAAATGGAAGCATGGGCAGAGAGGAGTTAATGTGATTGTCCGAATCCAATCCTATAAATGCTCAGCTGTAAAATAATGTGCATATAGGCACATGTAATGTGTCTCGTGCATGTTGCAATAGAATTCAAACACTAGATTTGCATTTGCTCATATAAGAAGCTCTCCTCAGAATGCATCACTAAAGGGCAATAGATGAAAGCTAATTATGATTTAATTATATGTGATCACATTAATCTGACTCACGGATAAACATAGCTGAGGCTGTGCTGATGTTTTCAACAGTGAGTTGAGTTGCAGGGCACAGAGTCAGTGGAGTGGTGTAGTTATGGACCGCAGCGGACGTGGTGAGGGTGGGGGGGTGTTTGGAAACTGAGTGCATTATGTGACTGTGAGTGTGTGCACGTTTGTCTATGTGTGCGTGTTTAAGTGTGCGCGTGCACGAGTTTGTGTTATGCAGGGTGGAGCTGGAGCCAAGCCCGAACCCTGTGTGTTTTACCTGCATCTCAATGAAGCGAGAGAGTTGATTTACCCCTCTGCTGCAGTTAGCCTCTCTCTCTCTCTCTCTCTCTCTCTCTCTCTCTCTCTCTCTCTCTGTGTGTCTCTCTCTTTGTCTCTTTCTCTCTCAGCCAGTCAAACAGACATTGATCTCTTAGCCAGGCAAGGTGACCCACAGTGTTGTTCAGCTCTTCCAAAGTCTCTCCTCTCCCTTTCATTTGTACCTGGGAAAGGCCTTGACCCCACACACTGCTGCCATGTAGCAGCCCTGTGCACGTGGGCCGCACTTCCCCTGTATCAAGAACAGTGTGTGTGTGTGTGTGTGTGTGTGTGTGTGTGCTTCTTTGAGTTAGCAAGAGTGCACACAGAGTAGACACGTGTGTGCAAGTATGTGTGACCAGTGAGTGTGTGTATGTGTGGAAGTATGTATACATGCCTATGTGCGCGCGTGTGTGTGTGTGTGTGAATGTTCCTCTGTGTCTGGCGTGGTGTGTTTATCAAGCTCTTTGTTTGTCTTCACCTATAGGTGTGTGTGATTATGTGCACATTGATTCATATGTGGCCCAACTATATAGGTATATATAGGTCTGGGCTGTCTATGTTGATGTGTCAGAGCATTTTTCGGGTGACGGCAGACTTGTCTGTGCTGTGAGCTCCTGTATAGCTGAATGGGTCAGAGTCCATTTGGCCCCAGTGTGAGTCGGATTACAGGGAAATGAATGGCCCTCATTGTTGCTTAAAGATGGATTGGGGGGGGGGGCATTAATATACTTTGTCGCTCCTTCGCCTCAATTCGTTCTCCTGAAACCCAGCAAACCGTTTTTCAGGATCATTTGGTTTTTAAAGCAGGTTTTCTTTATCAGCGGTCGTCCATAACATGTGGTCGTATGTACGCTCACATGTGTACATATTATATATGCTCACACAAACCTTACTGTCAGACATGCATAAAACCCAAATCAACATAAACGTCTAGATATGGTCCTCACAAACCAACGGATCTGAGAGATTAATTTCAGACATGTATGAACTAATACATTTATTTTTGTTAATTATTTAAAAAAATGCACTTAAAAATGTATTTATTTTAATGAAGGAAGGGGTGGTTATATAATCACAGTGTTTTATTAATCATTGTAGGAACATAATGTACAACTTGAAGTTTATTTTAGATATACTTTTGATGAGTATTGATTTTGCTTTTGAAGAACTGCGCAGTGCGTGTGTGTGTGTGTGTGTGTGTGTGTGTGTGTGTGTGTGTGTGTGTGCGTGTGTGTGTGTGTGTGTTAGAAGCGTGCATGTGCATCTGTATTCATGTCTTGGAAAATGAGGTAGATAAAATGTATTCATGAGAATAAGCCAAATTACAAAACAATTCTAAACATTCCATTCAAATCTAATGACTGATATCTGTTTGGTTGAAATTCATAGTTGTTTCAAACTGTTAATCTAAATTGTTAGCCTTGAATTAAAATATTTGAGGTTCATAATTTCAAATTGCTTGATAGCCTTTTATGAATTCAGCTCTTATGTACATTTTAGAAACAAATATGAATGCCACAAATGTATTGTTCAGTTAAAGTTGTATTGTTTTTTCTAAAAAGACTAATATTACTCTCTGTCTGCAGTAATTCATGCTTCATCTTTGCTCTCTCAGTCATGTCACTTTTCTTTTTTAATCCATGGTCCATTTTGGAACCGAACAACCATTACTTAATGTTCAAAGTGTTTTTTTCCGCTATAGCAGAGCTTCCTGTGTTGTTGGATCACACTCTGGGTTTTATAACACATTTCTGTTTCCTGTTTTCGTAGGACGTCAAGAAAATTCCTCCATCTGTGATCGAGAGCTCTGACTTCTCCGTCCCACCACCCTGGAGTCTGAGGTAACGTCTTCTGCTCAGGTTTTTTAATCTTCGACACTCTTTTACTTTACAACACAAGTTAATCGATGACATTTACATTGTTCAAATATTTAAATCTAATGTCAAATTAAAGAAATATGAAGTGTGCGTGTAGAAGTGTGATGATCTAAATTTCTCCTGTATGTTTATCAAAATACAGCACGTAATGTTCACACTAAGCCTTAAACTCTATTGTGATAAGTAACTGATCCATTACAATGAGGTAGTCAGAATTAATTTAGGTATATATTATTGGTTATTTACATTTACAAAACTTTGGATTTAAACACAAAAGGACTTGGTATCGACGTCTTTGATTCAACTTTATACCCGAAAAAGTCCACTTTATAATTAAAAACAAAAAGACGGGTTGCATCCAAGCAAAGCATTTTAAATATACTATAATATGAAAACACAAATCATCCTGTAAATGCTGATCAGAATTGCTTCACAATTTTTAATCTTTTGAATTCATTGTTTGTACTTACTTATTATACAATTCACATTTCTTGTTACCTGCTCTCTCTCTCTCTCTCTACTTCATTCAAAAGAAAACAATTCAAACAGGAGCCTTGAATCTGTAGCTCCGTGACATCTTGATATTTTCAATATTAGTTCACATTTGGCAAAAGTTAGTATAATGTCTCAGACATGAAGTAAGGGTGTTGTATCTTACCTCTGAGTGAAATTAAAACCACTCTGTTATATTGGTTTTATTTAATAAGGAAGCACTCATTTGGGACAGCAGACACCAGGCGGGTTTCATTATTAGATATTTTTCTTACTTCTCATTTAGCTCTTCAAACACTCTGCCAACCTTTGTCGTGTGCGATGTTATGCAGTTTTATGCTTTGTGGCTGTGACAGTGTTGTTTGATTGACAGGAGGGTGACATGCGCAGTGCTCATGGGATGAGGCCAAAACTTTTGCCTTGACCCTTTGACCTCCTTCACTCTCTCAGCTCTCTCTGCGGAGACAAACACTGGACATTATTTTTTGTTTGTGGCTGACACGCAGATGGACGGATGGTGGGATAGCAGAAGATGGCGGAGGATGATGGAGTGAGGGAGGGAAAGCGAAGGCTAGTTTGTTGCGTTCTCACGTTGCCGGTTAGCAAAATAGCTGGAGAGGAAGGATGGATGTAAGGAGTCGAGGCAAAATTAGGGAAGGAGTTAAAGGATTGAGGACAGGAAGGGACCTGGATTTGAATGCAAACATTCACGTTAGGGTGAGAGAACAGGAGGAGGTGAGGAGGCGAGGGAAGGGAGGAAGGGATGGCAGGAGGGCTCCTGGCCGTGGATGCAGACAGACAGGCAGGGTAACCAGAGGCAGGCGGTGACCTTCTCTGCTGCTGGATGATCGAAGGCTTTATTTAAAGGCCTGGTCAATGCTGGGTGCTGCTGAGGTATCAGCCTCGCAGCCAGGCGACTCATCACCACTGTAATACAACTCTCTAACCCTAACCCCCCCCCCCACACACACACACACACACACACACACACACACACAGAACACGACAGGACACTCTCTGGACACCTCAGGTTTTACACGGTACAGTCGAGAGGCTGGACAGAGGAAACTACAGCCTCAGCATCGGCTAATTTTACTGTGCAGCAGACAGTATACTCCGCTTTCCTCATGTGCTCAGCATTGTGAAGCACATGCTTGTTTTGCCTTTGCTATGCACTCCATCTCTGTCCATTTTTCTTTACCGTTGACCAATTATAGACAGCATAATGCGCGATTTTATATGTGACGCACTGATACAGTGAGGAATGAGGTGATGATGATGAAGAGTTAAAAAGTGACAGAATGCAGGCTGCTAAGGTAGTACACCTGCATCTATATATGTGTGTGTGTGTGTGTGTGTGTGTGTGTGTGTGTGTGTGGAGTGGAGCACGTGCGCTCGCATGTGTGTGGCTGCAGCGTTAAGACACCTGCATGCTTCAGCACTTTCTGGCTGTCAGGAGCTCTGAGGTCACAGGCAGGGGAGTGGAGAGGGCACATTAGAGGAATCTTCAGAGCCCCCACCCACCACGCCTCCACGATCCTTCCCCCTGCACCTCCCACCAACCCTCACTTTTTCCTCTCTACCCCGTTATCCCCCACCATCCCTCCACCACCACCTCCTCCTACTCGTCTACCCCTTGTGGAGACGGGGTGAGTCGGCCACCGGCGGGGGGGGGGGGGGGGGGGGGGGGGGGGTACAGCAACGCAAGGTGCCTCTGTGGCTGACAGCAGGCAGGTCAGGTTTTTGTACACGGCAGGAAGGACAGACGCACACAGACGCATCAAGGTGTGTAAGAGGAAGGAAGAGAGAGAGCACATATTTAAGTGCTTGCGTGGATACATGGGCTGTGTATGGAAACACCTAGAAAGCTTTTGTGATAAAATTTCGGTTAATATCAAAGCGTAAAATACAACTGGCTGTTCACGAAATATATAAATATCAACCATGCAGAAGATTGATGTTGATGCATATCATGATATCTGTTTTGGCATTTTAATGTTCATGACATTGGACTACATTGTAACGGGAATCAAACTGGAGCATTTTCAACTTCTCACAAAATACTAAAATAAGGAACATAGTCAACAAAACTGTCATGATTTATGATATTGAAGCAAAATTCCACAATATAATTTGAGATGATGTACAATAAATCGCCCACCGTTAATTGAAACATTGAATTGTCACTTATAAAACACTGCAGCTGTGTTTTGCTCCATCCACTGACACACTTCACTATCCATTTACTGCCTGAGATATATATAACTACTAGCTGCTGAGTGTGAGACTCGTTACACTGTTACAGTCTTGATAGCGACACAGACGTCACCCCTCAATCCAGAAAAGTCAAATGACAGGGAGGATATGAACAGGATGTATGCTCATCATTAGGCCTGGGCTGAAAGAGGGGAAGCAAGTAGACTTGGGGTCTGGATTAGAAAAATATGTCACTCACTGCAGTTAAAGACACACAAAACTGAACACAGAACAACTGTGTTTAGGTTTGGATTGTTTTTAAAAATGTGTTATGTGTTTTTACTTTCTTTTTAACCACAGACAAGATGATACTTGAGGAGAAAACTGCACCCCCGAGACAAACCTCTTAACATCAACGCGCTCCTCTTTTCAACTTATGTTAATATACAATTTTCTCTCAGATTTTTCAGTTGTTTAAGCCCGGATTGTGTTGTTTTATTCAAACATAATTAGTTGTAAATCTGCTACCATTGTGTGTATGTATGAGTGTGTGTGTGTGTGTGTGTGTGTGTGTGTGTGTGTGTGTGTGTGAGAGAGACCCTCAGAGCCACTGTTGTCCTCAGGTTGTGACTGTGTGTTCACAGCATGATTGAGAGAGGAACTTGTGATCAGCCGGAGGTTAGTGTGATGAAATGTATTCCCCTGAATCACCGCAGCCAGGAGCCCAGGGCCTTCCTCTTCCCCGCAGCCTCCTTCCCCTTACACACTCACACACACACACTCCTTCCTCGCTCCCCTCGCGTCACCTTCCCCTCCTCTCTCTTCCCTGCGGTGACTGCCCAATGCTAGCTGCTTAGCGTTGCACCCAGCGCCTAATTGAATTCCAACACACCGGCGTTAGCTCCCGATGCTATAGAGATGTTAACACGGCACAATACTAACAGTCCTCGGGACGTGTTTCAACACCCAGCTCCTAAAGAGAAAATTAGGGCTAAGCTCACTCTGGCAGCACATGATTTATTCAGAGCTCCAAACTATGTCTTCTGTATCCCCTAAAGGGTCGTCTTTTATAGCCATGAGCGAATCAGCACTTCATATACCCACATGCAGCACATGCAGAATTTGTATTGTGGCTGCGCCATTGGTAGACAGAGTGTGTGTTTCCTCTCGCTTCTCACGCTTCTACTGAAGTGCATCTATTGTCCCTAATATAAATGTGTCTGCTGGTCTCTCTGCATCCATATTGCTGGCGACGCCGTCCATCCCCTCTCCCTGACACCCTCACTTTTATTCCCTGGCTCTCAAACACTAGCTCTGGGCTTTAATGGCACATATTTCCTGGGCCCGGCTGAAACGGGATGCATCTTCTCCTTGTTAGCTTGATAAATAACCTGGCTGCTGGGAAAGTGCTGAATTTGAGCTTTCAGCCTCTATTTTCTGCTGGATGACATTAATTTTAAGTGCTGAGAAGGAACTAACTAATACAGACAAATAAATAAGGAGGAGGAAGGGAAGGTGCAGAGGTGCCGGAGTCACTCTGCCGTCCCTCCCCCTGTTACCCGTTTACACACAAGCATTTATATATGCAATATGCAAACCTGCAAAAATATTCAATAGACACAAGCGGCGCACACTTAGTTTCTCAATAGATGCTTGTGTTGTTTGCCAAACTGTGAAATCCTCTTGTCCCATTATTCGTAGGACTCCTGCAGAGGTCAAATGTTTAACATGTTGCAGGTAGACAGACAGTCTGTCAGGTAGTCAGATCGGCTCCATGCTCCACTATCTACTGTCTGCCTCCGTCCTCCTCTCTGTCTGTCCCTCTCATTCTGCCTCCTGAATTCTGTGTTTCATCGGGAAAAAGAGATTAGTGTGGCAGCAAAATGGTGGCGGATCACAGCGCACAACACTGTGGAAAAATTATAAGAGCTTATGGAGACGACAAAACATAGTTCAGGTTTGAGTCGAAGCAGCTCATTAATGGATTGCAATTATAATATTGAGAGTATTCTTTTTTTTTGGTGGAAAAAAACGATTGTTGCAGAGAAGATGAGAAAAAAGATTTGCTTTCAAGCTGAAACACTGTTATATAAGTATATTTAAACTGGATGAATAAATGTTCAATTGCATGTTTGTGTGTGCTGCGACAGCCTGAGAACACGTTGGGAAAAGAGTCTCTCTTTGTGTATTTACATCATGTTGCCTGCACATTTCTATTGCTGTCTTTTCCCTTGATTTTTGTTTTATTTGATTTAATTTAATTTGACATTTTTTTAACCCACAAAACCCAAGATGGCAATAAATGTGTTTTGCTTCTTGTATATAAACCAGGAACACAAGGATGTCGCCAGAACATACACAGCACTACTGATGATGAGAACCGCTGTCATCAGTCACAACATGCAAAATTATACATGTACCTCTATCAGTTGCATATCACTACACACACACACACACACATAAACATTGTTGATATATTTTTTTAAATGCTTTTGTTCGGTCTTCTAACATCAAACATGTATCCAGTATTTTTTCTTCAAATCCATTTAAGCCGCACTCACACACTCTCACACACATGCACGCACACACACACACCTCTGTTATGTAAAACACAACACAATGAAGTGGCTTTGGCTGAGACACCTCATACATTATTTTAACAATGTATAGCACGGTGAATAAAAAGGTCAGTGGTTGAGAACTGTCTCCAAGTAACAATAAGAAGCATGAACTGACCACTGCAGGCCCTTCAGTCAGCATCCTGCTGCTGAACGCTGTGAGGAGGAAACACATGTGAGCTACAGTAATAGATTCTACTGTAAGCTCTGTGTGTGTGTGTGTGTGTGTGTGTGTGTGTGTGTGTCCATTCAGTGTTTATGGGGCGCTGTTGTGAAACACTTATAACAATAGATTTCCTTGGTCTATCATTATTGATTGTACATTTTCCCCCTTTGCCCTTTGCCTCACTTTGATAAATGTCTTTTATTACGACAACATTTTGCTTTTAAAGAACATGGTGAGCTGAGATTTTGTTTTTAAAGCGATGCTTTTATTAGACTATTTCTATTTTTGTCAGCATCCACTCCCACTCTGCAGATGCGATGCAAGAAATGCGTGTTTCTGTTTGCAAAGCAGGGTGTAATTTTCAGGGTGTATTTATCACATGCTGTCATGTTGCGGTCACATGACCACATCAACCACTGCCAGCAATTAAGGCTGATAAATCACTCATTTACAGGAAGAGAAGGAGGGACGGAGTTAGGCAAAGAGGAAACGAGGGAGTGATAAGAGAGAGGGAGAGGAGTAATGAATAGCCTGTACCCCTTCACAGATATTTTATTCTTTCATATTTTAAATCATGATCTTGAATGTTATTGTGTTTGGGCAGTGTAGTATGAACTCTTGCCAGTGAGGCTCATTGACTCCTACAGGCAGAGACAAAGAGACAGATGGTAGTCGTTTGTGTGGTTTACTGTGATTGTGACCTGACTGCACTGCTTTATTTACTGTCGGAGGTGTGTGTGTTCATGTGTGCAGCTGAGTGCACGACTGCACAAGGAAATGCATTTGTGTCATGACAAAGAAAGAGATGCAGAGACCATTCGTACACAACCGTCACTTCACTTTCTCTCTCTCTTGGGTTCCTGCTGATGGATTTCCTCTCAGTCTAAACAGGAGAGCAAACACATGGATGGCTCTGCATGCAGCAATTCCACATACCAAACAATGCAGGGATTTAACTATCAACATCCTTTCTTTTTGTCAGATTGTAGATGGAAATAGTAACTGTGAATTCCACCAGACTTTGTCTTTTCTTCTTGTCTTTTTTGACCTGCTGGCATAGAAATTGAGACGCGGCACATAACTGTGAGCTTTAGTTGCTGATCAGACACAAGACTTAGAGTACTCCTGGGATGTGAACGGGGTCTAACCTGCGCAGCGTCTGTATACGTTACATCAGAGTGTGTGTTTTAGTGGCCCGGGTCAGTGCTCTGCAGTGTCTCAGCCTGCCCACTCACTTGAAAAGGTTGATTAAAGATTCATGACAAGAAAAGAAAAAAGGGGGGAAAAAGAATGTTTTTAATGGGCTCGAAGAAGACGAGGAAAGAAGAAGAAGATGTGTTCACAATGAGAGAAGTTGAGTCAGTCAGGTTTCCTGCTGCAGAGGGAATATGATAACGAAAGATCAGGAATCAGCAGTTACTCTGTACGTGTTCGAGGGTGTTTGCTGTTTAAAGAGGTACAATATTTAAAATGAATAGTTGAGTGTGTGTGTGTGTGTGTGTGTGTGTATTAAGGCAGTATTCAACAGAGGCAGGACCCTGCGCGGTCTTACCAGTACTATAATTATAAAGCGAATGCGTGCGCCAGGAGCAGCTATTCTAAGGAGAGAATTAAGTTGTGTACACATTAACTGCACTAGAATACAAAGTAACACTGCGACTGTGAGTGTGTGTTTTGTGTTGTGTGAAGTATTGCCAAAGTCGCTCTAGCCTGGAAGAAAATCTTCGGTTTGTTCCAGCAGAGAGGACAGTGTGATCTGCTTACTCGCTCTCTAGTAACATCAGTGATGTAAGCTGTATGCTTTGTAAAATGTTTTTTCCCTGTGAAGAATGTTTAAGGGGGTTTCGTTTTGAATTCTTGTCATACATTATGCAAATACATTTTCTGTACTTATTTTTGTCTTGTTATTTTATGGTCAGTAAGGTCAAAGACACATTTCTAATAAATATAACAGATTGGGTGGGAGAACCTGAGGATTTACGCAGTGAATTTCTTTTGATTTACTCCCAGAGGAAGTTACCACCACTATCCTCCAGATCTCTATTTTCACTACATGCAAGTGACGTATATGAAGGGTGCTGCACCGTCTTCATCTCCCTCTTTCTTATTCAGTTCAAGGTTGATACACACATGGGGACAGAAAGGGGGAGAGAGAGAGAGAGAGAGAGAGAGGGAGGAGACACCTGGGCAGGAGGAGCAAACAGGGAAAAGCGCTGCTTTTTGCCTGACGTACAACTTTTAAAGTGGTAGTGAACCCATCACAAGAAATGCATTTCTACAAGAGGCCTGAGGCACCAGACTGTAACACTACATGCAAAACGACATTTTTTTTGCTCAGAGTAATAAATCAGAAGAATTGGTCACACACGAGGATGTTTGTGTGCACTGTCGATAATCCATGTTTAATGTTGCACTGGGGTAATTGTGTGAATTCTGAATTATGCCACAGGGTCTGTCAAGTCCTTCATCTATTACTTATACGTGAGATACATTAAATAGATCAAATAAAGCATCACAAAAGTCACACAGCAGGTGCAATAAATAGACTATTGAGAACACAAAGTCTGTGAAGGACAGCAATCTCTATTACACCTTTACGTCAGCAAACTGTAAAAATCTGTGCTTTTGCTACATATTTCTATATTCATATATTTGTCAAATCAAAAATGATAAATCCAAAGCCGCTTTAAGTAGAATACGTCAAGATTTAATTTGAGAAAAAGCACATTTAAAAATCCAATTCCTTATGCTGAGTTTGTTTTGGTGGTGCTGATATCTGCATCACACTGTTCCATTCTGTATATTTCATGTGGCTTCATCTCGAGTGAATTAAAGGGCCTTTAAAAAGTGGAACGTTGTTAGCGTCAGACCACCTGCAGTAAACATCTGCAGACTCAGACTGCAGGACAACATACATCACTGTTTCTCTTCTCACTATTTACTGTCACACACACACACACACACACACACACACACACACTGCTCGGCTGCATTTTTTGCATGTCTCTTGTCTTATTGACGTATGCGCATTTGTGCGTCCCTGCATGGGAAAGCAAGCTGGTTATTAAAGATGCCACAAGGTCACAGATCAAATACAGGTTCTGCTCTTCAGGTCGGCCAAAAGTCAAAGGTCAGCAGGTTAGTCTTGGAGGCCAGGATGATCACAGCTGATTGGTTAACCACAGTGCAGCTCACCAGTAATCCACTGGCGAATCAAAACCAAAGTTCAACATGATTTTGTTTTGAATAATTCCTCTGCATTATTCTGCTGACTGCATGGAACCTTTTTATTTGTTTATCATATTTTTTATTCCTACAGTAACTACTCTCCTTTGAATAATTAGATGTTCTTTTCATGTTCTATTAGGACTGTTTTTCCTCACTATTTCTTCATCTTCAAAGTGAAAGCTAAAATAGGGCGATCATTGCAATTTAATTACTACAAATCCCTTTGTGAATTTGCTCTTGTGTTTGTTTACATGCATAGATTTGCAGGCTTCGGCAGTTTTTTGTGTGTGTGTGTGATTCGGTGAATGTCTTTACTTTCTTGTGTTGTTCTATATATGCCTTCTTATTTATAGTGTGTACGTGTCTGTGTGCGTTTGAGTGTTGATGAAGTCGCAGTGGGGTTTATTTAAATAGATAAGATGGTATTTTATTCCCAATCAGAGGAATCTCCTGTCGCATCTCAGTCTCTTCATAATAACCCCCGGCATTGCTCTACATCCCCCTGACACACCATACACACACACACACACACACACACACACACACACACACACACACTGAGTATTGCAAACACTGCAAATTTTCTCTCTCTCAGGGGTAAAAGGCTTTGATAAATGAAAATAAATAGTTTTTCTTCATACAAGGAACAGAAGGGGAGAGAAGAAAATGGCAAAAGAGACAGGAGGTCTGTGACAGTTTGATGCCTCAATACAAGCAAATATATGACAAAGAAACACCTTTTATAACAGTGTGTGTGTGTGTGTGTGTGTGTGTGTGTGTGTGTGTGTGTGTGTGT
>NW_022280032.1:13011847-13016630 GCF_004355925.1 Anarrhichthys ocellatus
TGTGTGTGTGTGTGTGTGTGTGTGTGTGTGTGTGTGTGTGTGTGTGTACAATTTAGTGCTAAAACACATGTACATCCTCAGTCATTGTGGGGAATAAGAATGAGGAGGACAGTGATTCAGAGATGTGAGCTGAGGAGAAGGCAGATATAGCAAGTGGCCTGTAGGCTGACATGTTAACTGAGTTACAGGGAGAGGAAAAAAAAACCAGCGCGGCACATGATTTAGAGGAAACAGGTTCTCCTCCCTCATCCGTCTGATTCTGTGACTGCAAGGTCACGTAGCCGCCTCACTCTCTCTCCCTCTCCACCTTTGTTTCCCTCTGCTCCCCTGGACCTCATTTCATTCAACACTCCCAAACCTCCGACAGCTCCATAACTATAACTCTCTCCTTCCTGTCCTCTCCTCCTCCCTTCTCTTCATCCACAGCTAAATGACTCTGTCAGAAATAAAGAGCACTTATCTTATCTACTGCCTCCACTCTGCTGTCTCCCCGTCGACGTCACAACCACAAATACACACACAGGGATAAAAAAGAAAAATGACAAAAAAAAAACATGGACAAATCCTACCAGACACACATCACACTAACAGGTGTGTATCTTTTATTTTAACTACTATTACAGTCATAATGACTTTCCTAACCCATAACCAAAACCTTTTTTATTTTCTCTGTCTGTTTCATTATTATTCAGTCTTGTTCAACAACATTTCAGCTTGTTGCACTGACTCAAAGTCTTCAGCCACCTGTCTGAAAGAAAGACATGAGCCCACAGGGTAGCAGACAGACAGGTAGACGGAGGCTTGACAGAGGACAGGTGTCCACTCATTCTGTTCTGCCAGTGTGTGTAAGTGAGAGTGCGAGCCACCTACCAGGCACTCAGCAGGTGGCCACATAGGGATGAGAGGAAAGAAAGAAGGATGAGGGGGTGGGAAGGGGTGTGATGGGGATAAAACTCTTGGCAAGAACACACACACACACACTCAGCCCAGCATGCGCTAACAATCTGCTAGGTGTCCCTGAACACTCCATCACTAATACTCACAGAGTCACAGAGTGCAACATGGATGCAGATTTTGATCAGCATGTATTGTGATGACTTGGCCTTTCTGTTACCTAAAAGTGCACGCGCACACACAACGCTGTCCTGCTTGTACAGTTCAGAGCGATCAAAGGTTACGAGTAAACTCCATCGACTGACTCTTCTGTACGTGGAGGTTATGCATATGTTTATTGAACCTTTTCCAATTTGGCCACCTTACCTGAGTAAATTAGCTTGAAGTATTTGCATACTGCACTGTTAAGGCTTGTCCTTTGTCTGCTGCTCTGGAGGCCTGTGTAGCGAGAACACCAGAGAGGGAAGGAGAGAAAGAAAGGGAACGCGCTCGCTCCGAGCAGATAGTGGATACGTGTATGCAAGGATGCTTAAGAGACAGAGAGATGAAAAGAGTGATAATTCTCCTGCTACCCTGAGGCCTCTCACAGCCTCGCAGGCTCCCTATAGGTCCCCTGACGCATGCCTTAGCAGAAAGCCGGGCCCTGCTAATTGGCCCCTGTGATAACACCAGAGAGAAAGGGAATGTGTGTGCGGATGAGTGTGTGTTTGTGTTTTGGTATTACAGCGCCATTGAAAGCTTGTACTTTTCTACAAGTAATAATTTATTGGTTCTGCTTTGAAGGGTGTTTGATTTGTAAGCTGTGAGGACATTTATTATGATCTGCTAGCTCATTGAAGTTGGAAGCCACTGAAAGACAATTACAGCATATACACTAGTTCAAAGCACTGCTTCAATCTTTAAACAGCTTGTTTCTCTCTAATTGTTTCATTATCTCAGTGTGCTTATTAAATGTACGATAATTGTTAATTACCACATGAGGATTTGTAAAGGATTTGTCTTGAGTATCAAAACAAATTAATTAAACTGAACATATTTAAAACAACAGCAATGATAACAGCAGGTGCAGTGTGTGTGTGTGTGTGTGTGTGTACACATCCACATTTCCAAAGCTATGCCTGTTTGTTTGAATCTCTTTGTTTAATTGAGATTCATATGAGGAATTTAAATGAGATTCAAATGAGATTCATAGCTAATTGTAGCAACACAGGTAATATGTGAATAGATTTAATGATGATTCAGTGTATCTTGCAGTCTAACGAGAGTTTGATTAGATCATTGGAAGACACTGGCTAAAATCATTACTGGGGTTTGAGAGAAAAGCAGCTAAAAGACGAACTGTTGTTTAAAGCCATTTCAATCATTTTTTCCTGATTCACAGTTTTCTTAAAACACTATTTCAATTTGTTTAGAGACATCCATGCTTTGTCCTACAATATGGTCTATTATTAAAACCAATAAGCAACAAAAGCGTGGACAAAAGCATCTGCAAAATAATGCAATTTTCTCTCTGTGGCCTGGATCACGTGGAATGTCAAGTCTTTGACAACTTGTAGGTAAAGCTTTTGTTCAGGATAATTTCCTCCAGTGAATTATCTCAAAGTGAGCACACTGTACTCTACATGTGATTCCATACACTCACCAGTTTAATCTGTGTAAAAATCCAGCTGCTGACGACAGCTGGGACATTATAAGTAAATAAAACGCAGCTCCCGAGCTTGCACATACACGCATGCACACACGTCAACACTTATTCTTCTGTTGCCTTCCATACATGAGCAACGACTCGTTTCCTTCCCTCTCTCCTTCTGCACATACACCTGGACAGATGTGCCCTGTTGGATACTGTAGATTTATCTATAGTATGTTTACCATAATTAAATTGATGGGAAAAGGCGTTGTGCACTAATCTGTGTGTGTGTGTGTGTGCGTGTGCGTGTGTGTGTGTGTGTGCGCGTGTTGGAGACTGTGAGGTTACATTTGAGACAAGAAAGTCATGGACGCAAAGGAATCTTATTTCCGTCTATAAAGATATGTACTCAAATACCCATAATTATCCTCTGAGGGGTGCACCCACTTGTAATCCCTAATATAAATCTAATATAATCACAATACTGTAATGTTTCTGATATTACACTCAGGGAAAGACACATTTCAGTTTATAGCTAAACTCCACTTGCATGGCCGTGACTATAGACTCAGATATTACAGAACACAAGCACAAAAACACACACGCAGAGCATTTGCGCGCACTGCTGCCATACATTGTGCCTTATTTTGCTTATGTACAGGCATTAAAATGGGGCTTATACAGCAGGTAGCACGAACACATAAACTATAGGCATGAAACAAATATTCTGTGGGACTGGTTAAGGCCGTAGGCACAAGGCTCTCTCTACTGTATAGCTGCAGTATTGATAGATGCAGCAGAGCCTGAGTTTACCGTCCCACTTTATTTCAATTAGCTCACAGGAAGCAGGAAATAACCTGCAAATCAATTGTCATTTCTACGGGGCCGAGGCTGAGATAAAGAGAAATTTCCTCATCACATACTCACACTTCTGTACAGTATATCATTAGTGTCTGATGGTCAACGCCTTCGACGCTGTTATGGTTATTTTATTTAGAATTTGCTTTCATAAATTAAGTGATTTCCTACACATCCCAGAATCCTGCTCTAATAATCCTGTGACGTGTTGCATTTTGAGTCAACTCAACACTCGTTGCAAAAAGATTCGATTTCCTCTGCTCCTAAATTAGATTTCCCATTTAAATATGTTCTGTCTTTATGGTGGACACTAGCGCCTGCATTAAATGTGGTGAATGCTAATGTACCTTTTAATGACCAAGCATAGAACTGTGCAAGAAAAGCAGGAAACTGTATATGCACCACGAAAAAAAAAAACAACTACAGCCAGGGAGATTGAGAAACGGAGGTCAATATGGATTGCAAGCGAGCAAGATATAGTAGGTTATATGGTGTATGATCATATCAGAAAACACAGTCATGTATGCACTCCACTTTACGGCATATCACACACACACAAACACACACTCACCTGAAAACACCGGGACGCACCGCTGTGTGATTTGCTTGTGTTGTTGGTGCAGTGGACTGAAGCGATGGAGGTAGTAACTGTTTGATGGTAGGCTTTATGGAGACACTATATAACGCCTGTGACAGTTTATTCAGTGCATGTCAGGAAGGGGGATTTGTGGCACTACAATTGCTGGGACACTCCTGCAGCCCCATGCACTTATGCACCCACCATCCACAGCTCCGGAGGGAAAAATGAGTGAGGGAGATGTGAATCTGTTTGCATGTTAAATGTCATAGAGCTGTGCGCAGTATAATGCTGGAACACGGCTGTAATTCTATAATACAACAAGTACTAAACTCAGATACTGAGGGAAATGACCAAAATATCTATTTTTTTTAATTTTAGCTGCTGATTTGAATGTCACATCACACTCATTCTTTAGTAGACCAAAATGTCTGAGACGGTTTAATGAGAGTTTTTTTCCTCTGCTTCACAGTCATAGTGGCAGGCGATTGGACAGCAGACTGAGATCGTTAGACAGTACATTTCCTTTACAGAAAAATAAATTCTGTCTTCTTTTTGCACTAAATTTTTGTCCAGCTAGTTATTCCCCAAGGTCCATTAGCTGAGTTCTCATTGGTTCTCCTCTCGGCTAGATGCTATTAGACCTGGGATTGGGTATTGAATTAGCCTGCTGATTGGGTATTGAAGGAGTGAAGACTGATGAGAGGATTTGGCTAAGCTTTCTTCTCCAAACCTCATTACTCACACTCACACTCAAAGAGACCAGAGCTGGAAGAAAGACGCACAAACACACACACACACACACACACACACACACACACACA
>NW_022280032.1:13026630-13031938 GCF_004355925.1 Anarrhichthys ocellatus
TTTCTAAAAGGGATTTAAAAGATGCAATGTGTGTGTGTGTGTGTGTGAGTGTAACCCTCAGAACTCACAGGGGAGTTAGTAAAACAGTGCAAAACATTATGCAGGTTAATAAATGACAGAAATGAAGCGATGAGGTCATCGAGCATTTTCAGCACTGTGTATTTTGGCTTTGATTTTATTTGGTTAAAAGGCTTTCCCAAACATCCCCAATTAGGGAGAGAGACGGAGAGAAAATGCATTTATTTTCTTATAGTACTCGGTTACATCATGTCCCGGCAGAAATGGCTTTTATTCCTCCTCAGAGCTCTTAGCACATTCCTTTCTTTTTCTTTTTTTTTTTTGGATTGGTCCAGTTGAAAAATTATGCGTATTAATCATGGCCTCCTCTACCCATAATCCTTTGCATTTATCAGCTTGAGCGGGAGTGGTCTAGCAATCACATTTGGAAATTAAACAAATAAAATAGTTGAAGATAGCTGAGTGAGTGATGGGGCTGGCCAATTGGTTTCAGCATAAATCTCCCCATGTCACCACCCCACCTCTGCCGACACACATTTGGATATTGTTATGATTTTACTGTGTTTGCATATATGAGCCTAATTTATTAGAATCAAACACCATCAGGCTTATTTACAAGCAAGTTCTGGTCTGCTGCCAATAAGCCCATTAAGTGCATTGTCGGAGGGTGGTTATATGATCAAATACACAATCGTAATTGTGAGTGGAGAGAGGCCGGAGCGTTTCTCAATGAGGTGATTATCTGCGCGCAGGTTATTGTGCTATTTCAGCATGACATGTAAATCTGCATCACGCCGTCAATCAACCGTCTCTCTGCTGTCAGAGAGGTGATGTGTGAAAATGCCAATGACAACACTAAAGGGTGATGAGGGGAAAAGAATAGAACTACAAACTGCTGCAAGAAAAGATGAGAAATACTCGATTATGATGAGGTTTGTTATTTGTTGAGAAAATACAATCTTAGTTTGCCCCATTTAGAGACAAAAGAGGACATGAAACATGCTGCTCACTCTTTCTCTCCATCAATCATTCTTTCCATCCACGTTCTTCTCTATCTCCCTCCTCGGTTGCCTTGCGCTCTCTGTCACAGTATATCACAGTATATCTGTGTACAGCAATGTGCTACTGAGCTGCATGGAGATATGCATGTGCATGTAGGGCTGACCAACCTCTATTCTTTTTAGGTGCTGGTCAAAAATGGTTGCAGGACACTGAGGTTTTAATACTGTCAAGTACTGACAGCTGGTACTAAAAGTCTGTTCAGATTTGAATATTTTGATCAGATAATTCCTGATTTAAGTCATTTTGCCAGTTTTAGGCTGTACAATGTGGCTGCTTGTGTGAGACATCCATTTCTAAAAGGGGTTTATTATAAAAGTATCTTTCTTTTTCATCACATTGATACAAGTATTGAAAACTTTCAAACAACAGCCTAGACCTAGTTCTGAGGACGACTACAGTGAGTACCTCCTAGCCCTGTAAACACACCTAACACACAGCTCCATACATCCAGGTGCCCATGATACAGACATGCCCATGACTACACACTCACAACAGAGAGAACAGGGGTCTGGGGGCTAAGTAAGCGGTGCACCAGGTTATGCGCCATTTACCACAGCTCAATAACAACCGTTCTCTCTGCCCGACACACCTGGTCACACAAAATGACACTCGCTGTCCTCTGAGAACTCGTACACACACATCATATCTCCGTTCACCCTATGGTGGCCTTAACCAGACACATTACATCCCCACTCCACTATCTGCTTGTGACAGATGTATTCATGTAATGGTTTTGATAGGTATTGATTCACACGGCGGAGTCAGTTAATAAACAGAGAAAAATGAGATTTCAAAATCAACATGGCTGAGGGGGGGGGGGGGGGCTAACAAGAAGACAAGAGACGCAGAGAGAGAAGGTGAGAGAGAAAAAGAGGTGCGTAGAGAGGAGAGAGGTCAGCAATGAATGCAGAATGCAACACAGCTCGGAGGAGCTCACATTTGATTCACAAAAGAGTGATGGGACAGACTGAAACATGCATGGACTGTGTGTGTGTGTGTGTGTCAGTGTGTGTGTGTGTGTGTGTGTGTGTGTGTGTCTGTGTGTGTGTGCGACCTTGGCTTGGCCTGGTGGTAAAGTGTGGCGTCAAGAGAGTCAGTGTAAGAGCAGCCAAGCGTTCTCCCTCAGATTAGCAGGCTTTATTACTGCCACCAACTGCTGGCCTGACAAATCCTCTTATTTCATTTTCCCTTCCCTTACCTCTGCCTTGCTCGTTCTCTTTTCCTCACTCTTTTATTCCCCTAAAACATCCCTCCCCCTCTTTTCTTCCGACTCTACGGTAGCTTTGCATGCTTCGCACTACACCCCGCCCGGCTCCCGCTCAGTTGTCCCCACAGTACAACCGCCTCATTTTCTGCTTCCTCAGTTTTTTCCCCTCATTGTCTTTCCATCTTCCATATACTGCTCTGCCCATACCTATACAGTTATTTTTTTTTCCAACATTCCTCGACTCCACCTCTTGCTCCGCTCACCTCCCTATCTCTCCTCCCTCTCTATAGTGTGATGAATCTGTAGACAGGGGCTAATAATTGTACTTCAGCACAAGTGCTCATTTTTCTTTGTGTTTGAACGCTGTGACAGGCAGGAGCTCTTTTTTCTCCCCGACCCTCTTCCCTCTCTCTCTCTCTTTCCCTCTCCCTCTCTCCTCACACAATGGGTGAGTAAAATAAAATAACTCAGGGTTTACAAGGTCATGCTGTCTAGCAGTGAGGACACGCTGGGGATTTGGGGCTGGAAGGATTTCCTCAAAGGTGCCATGTCGAGACTTCAATAAAAACAGAAAAGTTATAGATTGCACAAGCAGATCTACAGGGGGAAATAAGTGCATTTGATAGTGAACAGGCTCACTGAATCACAGCTATCTGGATCCAAATGTTATCAATGCTGCCTTTTTGAAAAGCGCACAAGAGAGAGGAAAGTGTGGAGAAACGTCTGCTTTGTTGCTTGTGCCAACATCTCTCAGCATCTTCGCATTACACAACTTTCATCATTGGCAAAGAGAAAACGACTTAACGTGTTAGACTTCCTGTCATATAAAACACCCACATCTTATTTGCAGTGCGCTTCTGAGCAGTGTGTTGTTTTCTGTTTTAGTGCTACTGGTTCGTTACATCTCAGCGAGAAATGCATCTGGCACAGCGAGACAGGGCAGCCCCCCTATAAAGCCTCACACACACACACACACACACACACACACACAAAAAAAGCTGTGATGGTTTTGTCATCCTAAAACTGAATTTAAATAATATTTTCGAAAATTTGCAAAACAGGACTTATAAAATAAAGATACTTTATTAAAACTTACTAATTAAGTGCAAAAGGAGTCTGGGGAAATAATCAGCAAATGTTTTGTTCGGCAATTATTTAAAAATATAAAACTCTCAGGCTCTGTCCAAAAAAAGCAGTGTGTAAGCAAAGAAAATAATATTTCCATCGACTCTGCAGTAATACCTTATGAAAATTGATCAACAGTTTCAATCACAATATCATCCTCAAAAGAAAGGGGTGGAAAGAGAGCACGGGGTAGGGAGGAGCACAGAGAGCAGGGCTTTATTGCCTGCTGTAGTTAGATGGTAAATTTCCTCCTGGCAGATATTTATTGAGTTAGTTGAGTCTAGAGAGAGCTTTAACATTGATTGTGATCATTAAATATATCCGCTCGAAATGGCAACATGGCATTCCCTCAGTCAATGGAGCCAATAGGAGTGGAACAAAGGCATAATCAAATCAATCCTCTCATAATTATTCTTTGAGAGCTGAAATTAATCACACGAAGAAATAAAAACAATAATGGAAAATGAAATGGTCAGTCGTAAACAATTACGGCCCAAATTGAAATAAACTCAGCGAAGGGAAAAAAAATCAACTCTGAATCCAACTAATTAAAATAACATTCTAATGTATATTGGTTATTTGGTTTACACGGGCTTTCGGTTATTATATTGTCTTGTACTGTTATTATAAGAGAGAGTTAAAGTAACAGAGGAATGAAGAGCGACAGAATGAAAACGTGTGTGTGTGTGTGTGTCGGGCCTTGACTGTGGGGTCAAAGGATCAAGGTCCTACTCTTGTGAGAGCCGTGCTTCTCTCTCCTCCGTGCTCGCTGAGAGGAAGTGTAGCTTATCGATTAGCTATCAGATGATTCCGATAGGCCTGATCGATGGGACTTGGTATGAAAGCCAGGCAGGAACCTCCCTCTTCACTCAGACACACGCCCATGGATCGGCCACTGCAGTGCACGGCCACACAGACGTCCGGTTTGTTTGTTCTCCTCGAGATCCTCCTTTGTGTCTCGAGTCCGCTCCTCCAATCGAAGGCTTCCTCAACCGCTCTGTCTGTTTTCTAAAGCTCCACTTTTATAGACATGTAGTTGATAAGCTGGACCCTCATATATAGTCACAAACAGTTGAGATTATTCTAATGGTTATTGTATTCCCAGATTGAGCCTTGCTCCTTTAACAGGGGAGGGGGCAAACATTACACAAGGCTCAGGTGTGGAATCTCTCTCTTTAGGATGATCACAGAAGCAGGTTGTGAGACTTGGCAATAAAATAACTATCCTAAGAAGTTATTCTGTCTAGAAATTTCAACAGTGGTTAAGTGTGATATAATGCAGGAGTGAGACCCAACATGAGAGGCAGGAACTGTGTTTTAGTGTATCGAGTGGTGGCACAGCCAAAACAGGAAGTCTGCAAATGGAAACGATAAAAACACAGCAGGGCAGACTAACTAAGTAAGTCGCTGGGGTCTTACAACAAGCAGAGGGAAACTAACCAAGCTACACACTCACTAACTTGGAAATATGTCTGTTTAGAGCAGAACCAGGCAGGGACCATAGAAGGGGACCGTGTTGTCTCTCACAGAGGCCTGTGTCTATGATTGATGAACAAGCATGAGCTAATTCTCATGCCAAATGTTTTCATGGAGAGTTCACCAGAGATAGAAGTACGGTGACAATAAGGGGCCAGAGCCTGACCAGCACCACGGACAGCGGCCGCGGAATCCTTTGTTCTCTTTAGAACTTCAACATTGTAGCAGCGCTGGAGCTAAACCTGCTGTTTAACAAAATCACTCGGTACGTAATTGATGAATGTAATTTTATTGAGGGGGGTCACACCACCATAGTGCACCAGGACAGCTTTACAAAATGTGCTTGGTTTTTCACTCGCTTCCTCGCCGGGTATACATGAGACTCAGTGTGTGTGTGTGTGTGTGTGTGTGTGTGTGTGC
>NW_022280032.1:13031948-13035333 GCF_004355925.1 Anarrhichthys ocellatus
TGTGTGTGTGTGTGTGTGTGTGTGTGTGTGTGTGTGTGTGTGTGTTTGTGCCTAAAGGAGGATCAGAGTTATTCTGCTGCTTTTCTGATTGGAGGAGTGAAACTCTGCATCTGTGGGATCGGCTGGTTGTCTTGTCCTTAGCACAGGGGTCGGACATAAAGCATATGAGCAAAGCATAGAGAAAATGTTTAGTTTTTTTATTAAATGTACCATCAAACACACTGTGTAATGTTGATGCTTTCTTAGTTCACATACAATACATTTTTCTTCTCAGGAACTGCCCTACTTAGTCAGACTTCAGCGTTCGCTCGCTACACAAATATATAAATACCTCCCCCTAATGGCCTCCAAATGAATGGGCTTCCACTTTGTGTCTAAAATGATTTCACACACGTTATTGTAAAACAGATTTGTATTAAATGTTCTTTCTCATTTGTTTTTCTCTTACAGATATCATGACACTGGAATGCTGATGTTTCAAGAGCAACCTACGGCACCCAGACTGCCATAAAGCACAATGTCTCAAAAGCGTCTACACAGCGGCGTCAGGGCAACCAATCCACAGCCAACCCAAAGCCAGAGTTCAATATTAAAACAATGATGATTAAATAACAACAGGAGACTGAAATCACATTCTTCTACTCCAACAACAAGGGAAGAAACACAGAAATTAAAGGACTCTAGAAATAAGATTCACCACCATCTGTATTTGTCATTCAAATGGACACGGATCTTCCCACGAATACCTCCAAATTGTACTTTAGACTTACCAGAGTATAGATTATTAATACGTAGCTTGAGTCAAATAGCAAGCAGAAAAAAATATGACGTTCACACCCCTTTAGCACATGCCCAGAAATCAGGATATTGTAAATACTGTACAGAAAACAAATAGGGACATTGATAATAAACTAAATTATTGCAGAATAATGTATATAGCAATGAGAATCATACCTAGTGTGTGTTTATATATCCATGAGTGTCACATGCCCATTACTCCTTATTTCTTCTATGCCCAAAAAGATTTAGCACAAAGATGAACCAACGCTCTCTGTATCTCCATAGAAAACATCTACGTAGAACTCGACAAGGGACACTGAATTTAATTGGGATGACATCATATTTGCCATGTAGTGCACTATTGCTGGAAACAGATGCATATGCCATTGAGTATATGCTTATTAGGTAACCCTGTACTGTTCGCAAGACAGGTCATTTGCTCATTTAAATAGAGAAGACTTGAGAGAGTTATGAAAAGCTACAGAAACAAACAGAGAAAGAAAGAACAAACTTTAAGAGATCCCTGAATTCGTCCCTGATTTCGTCCCAAATCTTCTTCGTCCCCCACCTCCCATTGTAAACAACCACAGCAGAGCTGAACACAACCTAAACTTTAATTTATTCAGTAGAGTGTATATGAAAACCCCCCCTGTGCTGTATGTGTGGTGTGTTTTAGCCCCCGTAGTGACGTTACAGATCCAGAAGGACTTGGCAGCTCCCTTGTATTATGCAGTCAGAGTACAGTTACCTTTTATTCAGTTCATACCAAACTGGAAATCACCGTGACCCACCATCTTTGAGTCCTTTGTTTGGCTAGTCCACCTCCTCCCCGCCTTGTTTCCATCAGAGGGCCTGTATGCCCGCTGACCTCTCTGCCACCAGGCGCTCGCTGAGCTCCCACAGGCTGGCGGCGCTGCTCTGGTCCTGGGCCTGGGTGGACGGCAGGCAGCGGAAGCAGTTGTTGAAGTACATGCCGCCTAACCCCTCCAGCTCCGGAGCTACGGCACAGTACACCGTGGTGGCCGCCCCTTGTTGCTGTGGACGGAGAACACACAGAAAGAGATACGAGTTCAGCGGGTGACTCGTGAGACAACGAGACGGCATCGGCCTGCAGGAGGAGACAAAATCTAAAGAGCCCGATTACTGACTCGGACATTAGGACGAGTCCTGTCCAGACTTAAAGAGAGTGCAAACAGCGGACACCGACCAAACCGCTCTGTCCTCTTTGAGACGCATACGTCTATACACACGCAGAAAAAGAGACAGCAGGACCGAGTGTCAACAGGAAAAAAAAAAAAAAAAAACACACGCGGCCGCTCCCCTCTCCCTGCAGCCCATGATGACTGGGTCATATTACCATGGGAACAGCATAGCCCCTTACTGTACATATATTTATATACATATATTTATTTATTTATTTCTCTACCCGGTGTGTACAGAACCTCTGGCGATATGGGACCATGAGAATGCTACAGATGGAAAGACTCACAGTGGAGAACATGAAAATTACACCAGCTCCTGTCTGGATTGGAATCACCAGGGAAACCACAGCTCATATTTAGTTTAGTGTAAAAGACGCGGTTATGAACATGGTTATGAACATGGTGTGTGTATATGGGTTCAGCCAGGCTGTCAAAGTTGAGAATAAGGAAATGATGCAAGTACAATTCTGTACCTACGTGTTTAGAACAGAGCTTGGTTGGTTATAGATAAGCATTATCTTCACAAACAATACACACTCATGCATGCACACAAACACACACACACACCACAAGGCTTTCCCTCTGGCTCTTTCTCAGTAAGTCCTCTCTCAAGTTTAATTCTGAAGATCACTCAAGTCTCAACCCAGAAATGTCCTCTGTCTCATGTCTTCTCAAGCCGAGACGCACTGTAAAAGTGAAACAGTATTTGGACGCATCCTGCTAAGTTCTCTAATACACCCTGTCCCATCAGTCAGTAATTAGTAGGGATATTCTTGGAGGAGGGAAATGTATGTGACATTTGAAAATGAAAGTTGAAACTGCAGCAGAATAAACACGTCAGAGAGAATTACACACATAACCCAACTGCTCACAGAGGGATCTTTCATGTTGCAGCTCAGGCTAAAAGCTGCTGTGACAGCTTCCCTGCAAACTCCGGGCCTGGAGACGACTTCTATACGGCCACATGAAATGGCTCGCCTCTTTATCTCCCAATGAGAGGCAGCGAGAGTGAGACGGAGGGCAGAGAGAGTGAGAGGGAACACTGATGTGGAGGCTAAGGACTAATGTTTAGCACAGAGCCCTGGCACACAGTGAGACAACCTCGTATACCCAGTAGTCAAACATGGGCGAGACACACAAACATGCATACATGCATGATGGAGCCACATTACATGCCAACTCTTTGAAGAGCTTCCTAAAGCAGCTGTGAGACAAACACCCATGAAGTGGAAAGATCCATCGAGGTCTAAAGCGTTTATACTGTCACATGCAAGTACAGAAATATGCACATAAATGCAAATGCAATGAATGAAATACACACACCAACCAGATTCTTAGAAATATTATTTCTCATCAACACACACACACACACACACACACACACACACACACACACACACACA
>NW_022280032.1:13035343-13043466 GCF_004355925.1 Anarrhichthys ocellatus
ACACACACACACACACACACACACACACACACACACACACACACACAACCCCCTCTAAGCTCTAAGTAAACTTCCGCCAGGCGGAGCCCTGGTGTGTAACGTCGCAGCAGCAGATTGAGTGTGTTTGAAGTGCAGTGTGATGGAAGAGCTGGTAAACAGCAGATGAAAAGGCAGCATCTCTCTGTGTGCCGCTGTCTGTCTCACCTGCCAGTGGGGCGATAACTTCATCCACATCACATGTCGCCATATCAAAGACAGACAAATGCCAAGCAGTGTCTCTGAGTTGCAGGTTCACACGCGCTCAGTTGAACTCATCTCCCTCACTTAGGGCATCTGATTTAACTCGTCTGAAAAGCTAAATGCCTTTTAAACTCCACTGAAGATGTCAGTGCTGCATGCTCCGACTCGCTGACGCCCGCTTGAACTTGGCTGACTTTCAAAGCAGTTTGTTTGTGTCCAGTTACACTGGACACAAACAAACTGGTGCAAACTGGTGCAAACACTGGTGCAAGTTGGAATATTGATTAAAAAAAACTTTCATAATCCAGATTTTTGTGGCCGACTTCATATTGATGTCTTCGGTATTTAGAATTTTTTTTATGACCAGCGTTTCTCAGTAGCCATAAAAGTAAAAACATTTTTATTAATTTTTTGAAAGCAGAGCTGCACCAGTCCCGTTAGCGGTGCATGGAGCAGCACATTGACTGTGCTGTGCGTCCAGCAATGTGCTATCTTATTGGTGTTTAGCTCATCCCCCTCACCACTTGACCCTCTAACCTCTGTAGAAGATAAGGCTGATGAGATTAGGCATTAACATTCTCAACCACCCACCACAGCCATCAATCATTGTGTGTGTGTGTTTGCAGATGGGAGGCAAGGGGTGTGTGAGGTAGTGAAAAAGAGAACAAGAGGGGGTGCAACAACCTTAATACACTTACATTACACAATTCGACATAAACACACACAGTACCCATATGTGCATGCCTGAACACGAGCATGCGTCTGCACACGAGCACGAAACAGATACGCAAACATTTGGGACAATCTCCATGAAAGGTAATATCACTGAGCCAGTGTGCATCATACACATATGTGGTGTAACAGCCATTTCTAACCCATGTGGAACTGTAGATTATGCTTGTAGATTTAGCTGTCTACAAACTGATGGATTTTGCTGTGTGTCTTTCTATCTTCTGCAACTAAATGTGAATCATTACCTTGTGTACAGCAGTTGTCAGAGAAACATCTGTGGTGTTTTAAGAGTTGTTCTCTTCTACCCGGAGCTCTAGACTCTGACTTGCCCGACAGCTTGACTTGACAACAAAAACTTGAACAGTTCAGACTGGATAACTCAATGATAATATGTCGCAATGTGCCATGTTGCGGGTTACTGGAAAGGTTTTGTAGCTGTAGTAAATAAAGTGCATTTACTTAATCATTGTGAATACATTTATGATTGTCGGGTTGCCTATTGCTGTGCAATTGGCCTATTTAGAAAGCCAGTCAAATGGATCCACATACATACATTTATAGTTATTTCTTATTATTCTTTAAAAGATCCAATGCATTGCATTGAGGAGACTTGGTCTCAGCTATGTAAAACAGTAAATAATTAGTACAGTCAGTATTCAGAGAGACTCTGAGAGACTCCAGACTTGACCAAGATGTTTTGAATTACTTGAGACTTCGCTTAAACATTCCCTCAAAAGAAAAACAGCTCTGCTTCTTTTACACTGATTGTGGAAGGGGAGAAGGTGGGACAGCTGACATGCACCAAAACAACCCCAAATCTAAAATGATCCTTAATGCTAAAAAATAAAAATAAAACATACGAGACCACAGCGATATGCCAAACCAAAGGAGCAGGACAGTTCTTCTGTGTATAACTGCTTTTGTGGGTAACAAAAACACACCCAAATGCTGAGAAAACACTCACAAAACACCCTGCAATAAGCTGACTGTAGATAAGCAGCGATGAGCCTGCACTTAGCCTGGGATCCACTACTACGGCTCTGGAACTATTCTGGGATCAGATCCAAGTCTTCCAATCTCAGTATCGACTCAATAATACCCATGGATCTCATGGACCTGCAATAGAAACGTCCTTGTACAGTGTTACGCAATAAGCAGTTGCTGAAAACTCCTTATTGAGCGTATTCAAAAGCAAAAAGGGTGTGTGGGGGGAGATGTGATGTTGTTGAATTAACAGTAATGTTACTTTGCCGTGTTCTGTTCCGTGTCTTCATAATACAAGTTGTACTCAGCTGTATGAGCTTTCTCTGACCCTATGCATGTGACCCTTCGCCCTCACATCTGTAGTTATGACATTGACCTCTCCCTCTGACCTGGTTGTAAATAAACCCAGTACTGTAGAGCAGTCTGTTTTTGGCCCGTCCCTGTACATACAAACCTGTAAATACAAACAGCTATGCATGCTGAAAACCTAGCAATTCTTTCAGGTACTTTTATAATCCCCAAATTCTCATATGGCATGTGCTGAAAAAAAAAAAAAAGAATAATTTAAAAAAAGTAGAAAAAAAGAAAAGATAAAAAAGAATTAAGAAAAAAAAAAAAAAGTTTAAATTAAATGAGTTGATAATATTGTCAGGCAATATCCTCTCTTGGACAGTGTGTGTAAAGTCTTCCTGTTTTCTTACTCCTGTGGGTGGTTCTCTTCCTTTGCCTGTCCTCCTGTCTTTCTGCTCACCATCTGTGTCAGTTGTTGTCAGTTGGCATTTTTACAGCAGCGAGGGTTGAGGCAGAGCAGAAACGAGAGGGGGGAGTGTTCACCAGCTGACCTCTGTGATGGCGCTCCAGCAGTGCTATATGTTGGCAAAGCTATCTATGCCTGGGACACAATTTGAGAAGTTCAGTTCCTGGCATGAACCACCAATCACGACAGCATATGTCCATATGGATGAGCAGCAGCTCTAGAAAACAGTTTAGGCTAGAACCAAAAATACATTTTTGGTAGCCTGCTTGAAGTTTGGTAAGCTGTCAATCACAGACAAGTGGGATTCTTTGATTTGAATACCCACTGTGTAGTTTTGAGAGGTAAACAATTGCTCATCATGTGATTGAAAATACTATTTTACCCCTGACAAAGACAGTGAATTATAGTTTTGTTTTCTCATCTTTAAGTGGTAAAATACCTGAATTCAAAAGATATTTGAATGAATAAAACCTGTTTTCTACAACCCAGTGTAATAAGGCTACATCAAGCGTTTCCTGGCTTGTAGCCGCAGAACAGGAGCGGTGCCGTTTTTGCCTCAGCCCTCCGCCCGGCCTCGTGGACTAGCTACCCTGAAAGTGGGATTCCAAAGGGATTGTGATTCTGTTTCAGCCTGTGATGTTTCAAATAGATGGAGGTGTCTGATTTTTAATCTGTGCTAAAGATATTTTACATTTAATAAATAACCATTGAAATCAAAAACTTCCTCTGTGTGAAGTTCATTGTGAACGTGTGTGTGTGTGTGTGTGTGTGTGTGTGCAGTGCTGTCTCTGCCCTCAGCCGTGGTAATCTCTGCGAGCCGACAGCTCAGCTGAGCGTGCCTGGCTCAGCTGTAGAAGGAATCCTGGGTAACGTGGTCCCCTCAGATAAACAACCTGTCCCTCCATTCAGCTTGACCACTCAACCAAGAGGAGAGGAGATTAGCACCTCAAACACCTCAGCGCACACTTCAGAAAGTACCCTGACACTCACCCCCGAAACCGGGGTGACCTCTGTCACCCTTACTGAGGTAGGCCAAAGACCACAGTAGACCTAAGCAAGTAAAGGTGCTGTGCATTTTTATCAGTTCTACCATGATAAAATAATCCACAGGCACTCAACAAACGATTCACCTCTACACAGCCAACAGCACCGAATAACAGCTAAAGCCGTTATTGGAGTGGGAGCCATGTCCATAATCTGACTGAGAGCTTGTGTAGATCCTCAGATAGTGACCAGCTCTCCCCAGTGATTAGTCTACCCCTGGTCATCTGTATGTACTAAACTCTATTTCATACCCTCCATTAGCCCACTGGCGGATCGCTAATACTCACCTACAGGCAGTGTGCTCCCCTGAGGAGCATTAAGGACAGGATGGAAGGACAAGCCTCCTCCCTCCCTCCCTCCCTCTCTTTCCCTTCCTTCATCATGCCCGCGCAATCTCTCTCAGTCTGTCAGCCTTGCCCCCTGCTCCTTCCTCAGCCCGGCTCTTTTCCATCAAACCTCTGCAGATCCCTTTTCCCCCTGCAGCCCCATCCCCCTCCGGCCTCATAACTTACAGGACCGGGCATAGTGTAGCCTCGGTCTCATGGGTAAACGGTCATAGTAGCGCCTCCTGGAGGTAAATGGATCTCTTTCCCTGGAGTCCCAGATCACAGATGAGCCCTGTTGACATTCTTTCTTTCTATTTAAGCGAGCAGAGTGATGTAGTAGAAGATGAGAAGGCAGAGAAAGAAAGGAGCGGAGGAATAAACTATGTAGGAGTGACAGGAACACAACACAAAGCACAGTAGAACCCCCCCCTGCACTATTCCTCTCTCTTTCTCTCTGCAGCAATCCCTTTACCCCTTTTGCGCCAGATAAGATCAACCGAGTGTCAGTCATCAACAGCCTCCTGTCACACTGTGATTGTTCATCTGTTTTGTGTGTGCGTGTGTGTAAATGTGCAGTCCAATGCGACATCGCTGCATCCATTTAATGCCTGCATGTTCAAGGGAACAATAGAAGAGGAAGTGAGGAACGAGGTGGAGGGAATACAAAGGACAAGAGGTAGAGGAGGAGGGGATGCATAAAGATGAGAGGAGGGACAAAAGGAGCAGAGAAGGAAACGAAGGAGAGGAGGAGGTGAGGGACCTAGGCCACAAGGCATCCAAGGGGAAAACGACAAGGAGTCAGAAGGACTTGCGCAACGACTGTGAAACTATCTCATTTTTATCTGGCGAGAGGACTTCCGAAGTGATCCGCACAACCTAATTATTTTCCCCTAATAAAAGCAACATATGCTAAGACAATAAAAGGCCTTATTGGACACCTATTCATTAAAGAGGAGCAGTAAAAGGAGCAGGACTCTGGCACAGGGATTAGCTTTTAAAAGGGCTTTTCTCAGGTTGGAAATGGCCTTAGTCTTCCTTTAGCACGCCCATTTGGGTGCATAGCCCACCATAAAAGATCTGAATTATACATGAAGAGGCCCGGCTGCTTTATTGGCTGTGATCATTTTTTCACTCTCACCTGATTGCGTCGAGTGCACGACACCTCAAAGTTTGAACCAAATCACTTGTGGATCTCATCTGCGGTTTATGAACACAAGGCGTGCAGGTCTGAGCGAAGAAATGCTCAAATGTAAAGCACGACAACCATTCAGCAGCAATAAGATAACCCATAATTCACAAAAGTTGGTCAAGTTAGTACCACCTGGTTGAAATAACGCATGCTGCTGACTCAAGTCTGACAGTTTGACACAGTGAAGTCATTATTCCATATGGTCAATGTACTGTAAGTGTCAGTAGGTTTCTATTATGAGCGGAGCAATGCTGTCTGTGTGTCGGTATGCGAGTGTGTGATGGGCTGGTGTAATAGGGCCACACACAGGTGTGTGTATGCCCACCTCCTCACTGATGCACCAGCTAATTGGTCTCCTGCGGCAACCTGACATATTCACACACTCACAAACTCTCAAACACACACATTTTCAGGTGTGCACATACCACACGCACACAATGTAGTGTGCAATAGTTATATTCACGTGTATACAGAGTGTGTAAATATGCACACACAACCACCACGCATGTTCCCACATGCACAGGCAGCCCGCAGAGTGCATTTCCAAATGAACTCATTATCACAGTGCTGACTCCAAGTGACGAGTGACACCCTAACAGACTGCTAGAACTCTCCACACATATACTATCAAGTACTGTAAAAGAAAGAAAAACAATGACCAGAAAGGCATACTGTAATACACCAGCTATGTAATGTTGTCAAAAGCCGAATATCTCAAAGCTGCCACCAAAATTCAAAGTGTTTTTTTTTTTCTCTAACACAATAAAATATAATGCAAAAATCATCTATCTTTTTGTTATGCTAAATACCGGTGACGATAGCAGCCGTCACTCAAAGAGCAGACTTGCACCCGGCTGTAACAATTACTGCGAATACAATCCACAATCCCCAAATTTAACATTGCAAATGGGGGGAAAAAAAGCCCTATTGTTCAACAGAGCAGAGCTACATTTTAAAGCTATCACACAAAGCAGAAAGGGAAATGTATTTTTAGGCAAATGACTGATCTGGTCGGAACATAATGAGAAGGAGTCGTGTCCCACTGAATGCACATAAAGTGGGTTGCAGTTGCAAATAAAAACGTCCGTCGTCGAAGATCTTTCCTCAATGGCTGAATGATGTATGTTTATTCTCAATGATCTGTTTGTTTGCTTTCAAGCTCCTCATAATCATATCTTCAGTTAATTTTCCTCTTTGGCTATAGTAGGAAATAAAACAAAAAAGTCTGTTCACATTGCCTATCCTGCTCATAACCCATTCTCCTCCTCCCCCCTCCCTTCCCTCCCTTCGTGTTGGAGGTCGAGAGAGGGATGTTCTGTTTTAAATAAGAAGGCAGCGCTGGCCCATTAAACTCTGATAGTAATGATATTAATTTGGCAGGAACGTGTCATTTTCACAGGAGAGCAACTAGCTGAACTGTCATTACGCACACACTTACACACACAGGCAAAGCATTCTGTCTCATTCACACTCTCTCTTCTTACACACACTCGCTCGCAAAAGCATTCTCTCTCTTTCTCTCTCTCTCTCTCACACTCTCACACACACACACATCAACCAGGAACATGTCACAGGAGAGCAGCTAGCGGTAACATTATGAGAGAGTCGGAGAGATCTGCTAATGGGATAGATTAGTGTGCCCTTGGTCACAACGGCTACAACGGAGTGACTGGAGCTGTGACTTATATCCATGTCCCCCCTGTTCACCCCCTTTTTAACCTCCTCTATAGCACTTTCTCCTGCTTCTCTTCCTCTGACCCCTTCTTCCTCTCTTCCTTCTGATGCTCCAGAGCCTCACATTCATTTTCTCTCTTTAGCCTCTGTGGGGCACCTGGTTTATGACACGGTGCTGGAAACTTCATCAGAACAGAAGCTGAGCGAAGATCAGGGGAAAGATGACAGAACTGTTTGTGTTGCAGCCAGAATGCAAAGCAGCGACACATTATCAGAATTCTTTTCTTTTCTTTTCCATTCATGGATCTTTGTTAATGGAGCCTAATGAGCACCAAGGACCTTCCTAATCAATACATGAATAAAAGTGATGGCAATCACAAAGTGTTAGCTGCATGCTGAATGAAAAGCTGTCACAATCATTATGTGGCATCCTTTATATTATTAGTGGCATTTAAATTAAACAGATTTATTTTTGTTCACATCTACTGCAGAAGTCTGGGTTTGGTCATGTGTCTATGTCACATGGTTTACATTGAAATTTGAATGGGGCAAAGTGCAAAATGCATATAGAGGTGTGTGTGTGTGCGTGTTTGTGTGTGCGTGTTCATGTGCAAGTGAGACAACCTGAGAATGAGAAGAGATTGGTCATTTAAATAAAAGAACACCTGGTCTCGAGGAAAAAGGTGTTAAGATTGACAAAACTAAGAAAGCAATAAAGTTACTCTTGGGGCAAAAACCCAAAGTGACTGCAGAGCGAGCTTCTGAGCGTTGACCTTTACTTGTTATAATTAATGTAGACTGTTGTTATCCCTACCAATGAACAGTCAAGGTAGGTCACTTTACCTTTAAATTCCTTTAACGTATTTGCCACCCGGCATGAGAGTTTCCCATCAACGATGGCTTCAATGGGGAGATTTAGTGTCAATTACAAAAAGGAAGACCACTACAGCGAAAATGTACACACATGCTAGGAATATTTTTCTCTGTTGGCTAATTGATGAAAGGCTTTGAATTTAAGGTCTGTATTTGAGTCACTCTGCTGCACTTATCAGGCTATGACACTAATTACATCTGTCCATTGCCTGTCTCTATAAAACTGCTAAATATACTCACAGACAATGTCTCTCTGGCACACACACACACACACACACACACACACACACACACACACACACAC
>NW_022280032.1:13043866-13057354 GCF_004355925.1 Anarrhichthys ocellatus
TGTGTGTGTGTGTGTGTGTGTGTGTGTGTGTGTGTGTGTGTGTGTGTATAAGTAAAGGCCATTAGTGTGGAGGCTAATCTGGAGGCACCTGTCTCCTCAGGCAGAGTGTGACCTCCACTAGCCAGGTTCACCCATGTTTGTCCTCCCATTTCTCACCTCCTCCCCCGCCTTCCTCTCCTCCTTCTCCTCAATCCTCACATCGCTTTCTTTTTTCATTTCTTCTTGCTTTGCATTTCATATTTCATAAATGAGGCCGAGTTTCTTTTGCTTCTCTTTCTCACTGCTTGACCTTTTTGAACAGGTAGACTGTCTCATACTGGGCGTACACTGCTCCCCCCCTGCAAGAGAGGTCGACAGTCAGAGCTCGGTCTCCCTCTCGCTTTCTACTTTTGGGGTCAGTGGGCTTTGGGAGCTGTCAGCTCAGTGCTGGTGTCTACTGGCTGACGGACTACGGTCAAAGGTCAGAGGTCAGGAGTTAGAGGTCAGGATGTGACCCTAAAAACAAACAGCACGGAGAGGCGGGTCATACCCCCGAAAGAGCCTGTCATTCTCCACACAGGGGGTAATGAAGTGTGCGCATACATACAGTGTGCGCATGAAAGTGTTCGGATCTCTCATATTTACACGTTGCTGCCCTCTCTCTTTTGCATATACTCACACCTGACCTCAATGTGTGTGTGTGTGTGTGTCTGGACTACGATGTGACGTGATGTGTGAGACGTGTCATGTTAGCATGGCATGCATCTCTTAGCCTGTTTATGGTTCCTTGTCAGAGCAGCTCCTCTCTTCCACTCATGATTACATTACGAACCCCTTTACACAGCCAAGGTCACAATGAAAACATCATCTTCTCCACGAGCCAAGGCAACAATGCATAGGAAACTGACAGAGACAGGCAGTTAGTCACACGCAGTGAGCAATATATACATACACTCATACGGCCGTATCATCATAATTTAAGCGCCAAGGTAACGGTGTATGTTTGCGTGCGGGGCCCAGGAGAGCACGCTGCCTCCTCATACATGTAATGGATGGTAGGACTGAAAGAGACTGAGGGGAATTAAGATAAACACACTCTGATAAAACTAACCTGCGCTGGCCGCACCACTGTCTGTTTACAAGGAATTAAAACGTATCACATATGCTGCATGCACATACAAGCAGGTGCACTTGTACCTGCGTAAGTGCACGCACACATACACACGGTTCACACTTAGGATTTTATGATGGATTTATAAACAAAGGCAGGTTTAAACAGTGGAATAAATGTTTGGACAGTGGTGGCTCTTTGAGTAATTGATCTATGAATCACACACAAGAGATCTTGTAAATTATGAAGACAAATAAACTCTCCATATATCAGGCACCTATTATAAAATGTTAAGCAGATCTAAACAGATAGAAATATATCTGCTTAGACAAGGGCATTTATT
This sequence comes from Anarrhichthys ocellatus, assembly GCF_004355925.1. Classification (NCBI taxonomy): domain Eukaryota; kingdom Metazoa; phylum Chordata; class Actinopteri; order Perciformes; family Anarhichadidae; genus Anarrhichthys; species Anarrhichthys ocellatus. The sequence goes on from NW_022280032.1 coordinate 13,045,300, forward strand.
TTTCGCTCTGAGGTGTCCTGCATACAGATGATATGGAGTAACCGGGCCACACAATCTTATTCTGGGTCCACAGCCAAGCTTGGGTCAGAGGAAGAATGAAATTGGTCCCAACAATATTCTGGAGTAATTGCAGGTGAAAGAGCCCTCACTGAACAAAATGAATGTTATGTAAAGTTACTGTCTGCAGATTTTAAGAACATAAGTTCCTGCAGCGTCTTACGTAAAACAGAATTACGTCAATTACCTACGGTAGTAGTATTTTAGACAACTTAATACAGTAATGTGGTAAAATACGCTATTATCCAACAATGTACTGTAGTTTGGAATCTATGTTTTGGGTGACAAGAAATTTAAAAAATAAGTAGGTCCCAAAGTAAACAGTGATACCCACTGACCTACCAGGCAAGAGGAGACTATTGCCAAAACTTAGTATAGTCCCAAATTCCCAAGTGCAAACACACTTCATACGTGCACGCACTATTCCAAGTTCATGCACCACTGATCTAAGTACATAATGAAGTGTGACATATCAAGCAAAGGCGCTAATGGGGTGTGAAGTCATTAGTGAACTCTCTCCCTCACACACACACACACAGACACAAGCTAGTGTGCGCATAACAACATCCCTATTCTTGCAGTCTTTACTTGGAAGGTATGCTTGTGATAAGCCCTTTAGGCGATCCTGACTCCAGGGCAATATCAGTGAGCTATGTCTTACAGAATAGCCTCTTTAAAAAAAATAGGTTTCACCGGCGTGAACGTATCAAACAAGAGTTGCGCTAATGCGAGCTTCATCATGTGAAGTGAATATGTGGGAATTGAGAACTGACATAGTTGCAGGGTTGCTCCTCTTTACTGGTGCTCAGGCACCTGCCACTCAAGACTTCTAACAAACGCACCTGTGTGTTAACCTGACATGGCGGACATAATGTTGTCTGACATACTCCACATTTACAGCTGGCATAGGAATGAGAGAGAAGGAGAGAGAGAAGGAGAGAGAGAGAGAGACAGGAAGAGAAAGACAGGGGAAGGGAGACTAAAAGCTTGTCAGTCCCTCTTAATTATTCTAATTGCTGGGCTAAAGCTTCATGCCAAGGCTTAGGCATTCCCCTGGCACAACTACACAAGCCCCCCCATCACACACACACACACACGATTCAGCCACTGCATTGCCTTGAAACCTCTCCTCGCTCCTCGTTTTAGTCGTCTCCCCTCATCTCCATACAGAACTCCCCCATCTCGCTCTTTTCCTCAGCTCCCTCTATCAGCATCCTTCCACCCTCAGAGCACCCTCTTATTCCTCCACTCCTCCTCCTCCTCTCCTCCCATCACAACAGACCCTTCTGCTTCCTCTCCCCAGCCACTCCTCTCCTCCACCCCTTCATTCCTCCGAACTGGATTAAAAGTACTTTTCATTACCCGTGCGGGAGATATGGCACTTAAAAATCACCCCATTATCATTTTTCACCCAGCAAACAGCACATACTCTCACAGAGACATAATTACCACACCCTGTCATACCAGGGAGATGGAGGCTGCTGATTTCCAGCCAGGCCGTGTGTGTGTCACTCTGTGTGTGTGTAAACGTGTGTGTGGGTATAAGAAACTGCTGCCTGTCCGCCTGCCTGCCTGCTTCTCTTATTGATATTAAAAGCGCTGCATAAACGAGTGTTTAAAATGGCTGTCAGAGGGAGAGAGAGAGAGAGAGAGAGAGAGAGGATCCACTCCAATCACAAACTGCAGCACACATCACTGGATCTCTTTCCCGACTTGGCACATGGTAATGGCCTGGAATAACAGAATACTGCAGGATGATTCCCATTCCCACATTCCAAGTTGTGCGAGGCTGCAGAGGAGGCAGCTGAAATGGGAGGGGATGAGTGATAGAGCTTCGCTTTAACCAGTCAACACTTAGCACATAATGAATTGGGAGTCATTTGATGAATTGGATTTATGGCAACGCTTGGTCTTAATGGCTGAAGTGCTTCAAATTGTGGGGCTGTGGAGGGAAGGGGGACCTGACTCATTCACACTAATATTCATTTAGGAAGCCGGTCCTCATCTAACTGTTAGACCAGTTCTGCAGGGGCCATGCCTTCACTCACAGCATTCACAAGGGGGTGTTAAGTATATACGTGTTTAAAACACTCCCCGCACCCCTAAGACATTCATCACTGTGACAACGCTGCGTAGCGGCCCCCCAATATCACTCCGCAGGGGCCTGCCGTTGGCCTGTCACAGGAATGGGTGTCTATAATTATGCCTGTAGATAAAGCAGGGACAAACGTGGGTCCTGCATGATTAACTGGGTTGCTGTTTGATCACATTTGACTAATTTGTGGCATAAATCTTCAGGCTGGCGCCCCTGCTAGAGACCATTAGCCCTGACACTGACACCCCTGACACACACACACACACACACACACACACACATGCTCAATACTCATACCTTTAAGAGGAAATGCAAAGAGGAGGGGTGTGCTGCCGGCCTTTTAGTGCTGCTGCGTTGGTGGGGATAACATGTGAAAACAAAATACACTCACTCGCTAACAGTTTCAGGAAACATCAATTCCAAAACTCTATCTGCATGAGGTCAAGGGTGGGGGAGAGGGGGTGTAGGTGGGGCAGCTGGTACACCTTAACACTATAGAGAGAGAAATGCAGGTGTACCGGATTATAATATTAAGCAAACATGAGCTCTGAGGTCTAATTATGACACAGGGGAGGGTAGAGAGTGTGCGAGAGAGAGAGATTCAGTACTGTGTGTTGGAGTGGATGCTGAAGCCAGCAGAACCAGCCTGGTCATTTGTAAACAGGTAACGATGCAGGCCAGGTGTATGAGCATATGTACCAATGAGCAGGGGAGGAAACGGGGGAGAGGGAGGGGATCAGAGGAGAGAGGGAAGACGGGGGAAGAGAGTGGGAGGAGTAGAGGGAGGATCTAATTAGGGTGAATTTACAGTGCCCTGTGCCAAACAGCTAAAATGGCCAACTGGGCACAGAGATTTATTACTGGGTTAAATTAGGTTGTCTGGTGAGGGTTGGTAAGGCCACCTGCAGCTGTCAATTGTCACAGTGATTATTAAAACTGCAGAGACAGACAACAGTGACGCAACACAAATGCAGCAGTGCATTGGTACAGATGCAGGCTCATGAAGAGAAACCAATATTCTTTTGTGTTTAGGACAATATCAATTGAGTCAAGTGAGTGATTAAGAATGATGCTTGAACCCATTTAGCATGAATCAATGAACCTCTGGACAGAAGGTTTCCAGTGCAAGGAGCCTTTGCCTCCATTTGCATCAGTATCCTTGATCAAATCTGCAAGGTAAACAGGTTTAAAACCTGATGGGGGAAATTAAACTTGCAGATTGAGCCCGACTCCCCCCTCCCCAGGCTTGTCTGGAGCGCTGGGCTGATGTTTAGGCCTCTGCATTTGACTCTGGCCGTTGAGTGCAAGGACGTGGCACAGCAAGCCAGCCCTGAGCAGCCATACTTTCATGGTCGGTTTCCATTTAAATATCTGACTGACAGGGAACATGGCGCCATTAAGGCGTCCCGAGGGCCCAGCACGAGAGGAGGAAATGGGCAGATAAAACCCCCCAGGGGAGAGGAGGGGGGTGAGAGAAGGGCCACGCTGCCTACAAAGTCTTTAACAGTGGGACCTGCTCTTAAAACTGTATAGGCACCACTCCATCCATTCAGTCCTCTGTCCCTCCACACTCAAAACAACCTTGTCTCTCTGGAACAAAAGCAGGATTTATCTAGCATGACTTACAGCCCCAACCTGACTTTCTTCCTCTGTTGGCAGTATGAGGTCATATAGTATGTGTGAGTGCACATGAGTAAGTGTGTGTGTTCACATAAAATAGTAAAAGATTCCTCCAAGCCCCAACTGTACTGTAACTCTCAAACATTTAATGCACACAATACTATACCCTGGGGACGTTGGAGCACAGTTAACATGTTGCACACAACAGCAACAAGAGCTGTTGTTGTCAAGACCTGTCACCGGACCAGCCGGCCCCCGACATTGTCTTTCTCTTGGTCCTGTTCTCATTTTGTCTTCCCAGTTTCATCTCAGTGTTGAACTCAAATTGTGAAATACAATGGATGGACAATGTTTGTCCATCCATAAAGTAAAAACACCAAACAATCACTGGATCATGGGATCACAAGACCACACACAGATCCATCTCGTCAGGCATCAAGTAATGTGTTTGCATCCGATTCACTGTGGTTCAAACCAATCAGCGTCGTGTGAGCTACTGGGCGTGGCTTAGGTATGGTGTGTAAGACGTTACACAGAAAGGCAACTGTTTGTTTAAAACAACAATGGCGTCTGCTGCAAAAGCAATGGTTATTCACAGTGGCTTAAAATACTATTAGCCAGGATTTTACGATCCTGGAAAGTTATCACAGTGGCACTCACTTCATCTTTCCTTGCCATGATCCCCAGGTAAAAGGCATTACTAGAGCATTCATGATACAAGGTAATCTAACAGAATGTTGTACTTGCACATATTTGCACATTGCATTGTTTAGCGGAAAATCTTTTTGTCTTTAACCCGACGCTTTTTGGTCGAAGCCCTCTCCGTTGGCACCCCAATCTTATGGAAATGAATGAAGGCGCTGCATTTTCTCACACATTGCTACTGTCTGTATGAAGATGGCGGTAGTCTTAAGCAGTCTTGCCGTGGTTGTTTTGGGTCTTGGTCCCATTGGATCATGTCTTGGCGACAACACTTTGCTGAGCTCCAGTCTTTTGGGTCAAGAATCGAGACTGTGGAAACTGCCAGGCCTAGAGGTTAAGTGGCTGCCAGAAAGGGTGAAACACAGCGGCGAATGGCTCTGACACACAGACACAAATGAGCAAAGCCAGCCGGCCACAAGGCAAGACAGTGGCACCATGAAGGCACTTAGCAAGACTGAGAGAGAAAGCGATTCAGAGAGAGGAGTATTGTCTGCCAGTGATATACTTTTACCTCTTCACTTCCCACAATTCAGCTTTCAGAGGCTACACTCTACCCCTCCTTCCTCCCTCCGTGCCACCATCCATACTGCCAGGCCCAATAAAGGTCAAGTCCCTGCCTTCCTCTTAAGGAGCTCATTTGCATCCCGCCGGCAAACAACCAGTCAGGGCTTGTTCAAAGGATCTGCTAATCCAATCAGATTGCTCATCTGTGAGGCCTTATCGCCACAGACACCGGCATCTGTGGGAACCACATCACAGGGCATCATGGGGCTGCTGGTGGTGATTGGTGGAGACAGAGAGTCAGAGGGAAGTATGCATCACAAGGCTTCAACGCGGCTCGGAGTTAGCCAGGAGTGACAGTCAGAGAGCAGGGAAGGCTTAACCAACACTTCCCATGTTATGACTGCTGCCCCAGGAATGGCACAGATACATATTGGGTGTGAAATACAAATTAGACCGGTAGGATTTCATCTTTATCTACTGTAGAGCACAGAGCGAGCAACCTGTGTGGTGTGTGAACAGTCTGTAAATACTAAGATTTTATAGGAAATGTAAATACCACAAAAAAATCACCTTTTTTTCACGTGTGTTTCAGGTCCAGCAGCATAACCCCCCCCCCCCCAAAAAAAAAACAGGTAAGCTAAATATATTAGAAGAAGGTCAGATAAATCATTAAAAAAATACAAAAGCCACATTGAAACACATGTAGATGACACAGTATAAAACAAATGTGTATGAAACTGATGTATATGCCCTTCAGCCCCAAAGGGAGGCAGACAAACCTTGCTTGTGTAGGTTAATGTCTAACTTTCAGCGCACACACACACGCACACACACACACACACACACACACACACACACACACACACACACACACACACAGAGAGCCATATCACCAGTACAACAGCCATAGGAGTAAAACACACAGTCTGCTCATTCAGGTATAAACTACAGAGGTGATCTGACTATGCGAGTGACTTTGCGTTCAGGGACACGGCTGGACATAAAGGGACATGGGGGGGACATAAAGGTACAAGGGGACGGAGAAACCAACTTGGCCGTCCTTGCACCACAATCCCACAGAGACCACAGTCCCATCCGTCTCTCCTTCTCCATTTCTGCTCCAGCTATTTCCCCTTTTCTTCCAACTCTGCCCTCTCCTCTCGCCTCCTCCTCCAACTCTCCTGTTACTTCTTCCCATCATCCCTCTCTACCTCCTGCCATCTGCCCTCCACTACCTATCCTGCCCCCCCCCCCCCTCCCAACCCTGCGATTGTCTCGCCCTCGCACTTGCACTCGACCCTGGCGGTGTCACTATTAGCAGCATCACACTGGGATCACATGGCTGCTGAGGTATGGAGGCCGAGTCAATGGAGCGTGGCACACAAAGACGTCCATATACCCCCATCGCTACTGCTTCCTCCTACTCCCTCCTCTCAATAATTCTCTCTCCGCCTCTTCCCATCCCTTCCTGATCATTAGCTTGGAATGCAGCCAGATTGGATTTAACTAGCCAGACTAACAGTACTTTTTTTTTTTACTATATCCTGTGCTTTCCTCTGTAGCAGTCCAGCATATTACTACATACATCATGTTCAAACTTCCTAAACCTCAAAAGTAAAAAACGACTCTTCATAATGGTTGTCAACTATTATGCGAGTGGACATTTTAAAACAGTGGATGTATCATCGTGTAACAGAACTACAGTTTGTTGGTTCTGTGACCTGCTCTTTGTCCCAGCCTTGGCAGACTATTAGACCTGGAGCAAGGAGTCAGAGAGGTGAGACAGGCGTGAGGAGGAGGCAGAGGTGGATCTATAACGGCTCTCCAAGCAGAGCGCTGCTCCAGGAGAGGCAGCTATGGATTCAACCCATCCCTCTCTTTTCTCTTACAGTGCTCTCTCCTTTTGTGTCCAAGTGTGTGTGAGGCTGCATGTGTGCAACGTGTTTGCGAGAGGCGTGTGTGTGTGTGTGTGTGTGTGTGTGTGTGTGTGTGTGTGTGTGTGCAGCCCGTGCATGTGATAAGCCTGTGGTAGTAGTGGTCCTGTGAGGGACCTAAGGCCCTGTTCTCCTGATTAGTCATTTATCAGGCCTGGCAGCCCAGACCCACCATAATCACTCTTCTCTTACCCCTCCTCCTTTTTCTCTGCTGATCCCCCTCTATCCCCCTAGATCTCCCCTGTATCCACCCCTACAACAATGCTCTGCATCCCCCCAACACCAAAGCCTGTATGGTGGTGCATGTACATGTCTATCCAGCTTCTACCTGCCTCTATCCGAGCTGCACCCACTCCATCCACCTTGTCCTCTACACTCACTCCTCTCTGCCTGAGTGTGTCTAGCCAGGAGCCCCCTTTCCTTCTCCTCTTTCGTAAACTCCAATCCAATTTCCCTCCTTGTCTGCCTGCGTCGTGCATGAGCTAAAGAGCCAAAGCTGCAGCTAAAGACAAATTTCCAATTTGTCCGTTTGAATTTTGCGAGCTGTAGCGGTTTAATGCCGAAGAAAGAGAAGAAGGGTACATGATGGAAGGAAGATGGGAGGGCAAGTGTCGAAGCAGCAGGAGGACCTCCCTATCAAGCAGCACCACACTCCCTCCTCCTGCCATGTCAACAGAGAGGGATTAGGGTACCAGACGTTTTGAGGAGGCCAAAATGAGTTAATGCAGTTAACCAGCTGCTTCTTCCCAACCTGTCTTCCCTCGGTTGGGAGAAATTGGAAAAGCTGTCTAGCCAAGGAGAGGGAACGTAATCTGGACTATGCAGACCGGAGGATACGAGCACATGAAAGGCCTGTCCTCCTGCTTCCCATGCCTCTTTTCTCTTTCCTTCACCCTTTCTTACCATCATTCCCACTCTCTCCTCCTATCTCTTTAAGAAAGGGAGGGATGTAGAAGAAGGAAGGGGAGAAATGTGGACAGAAAAAAAATGAACACATTCAGAGCAGGCCAAACCAAAGATGAGGTTAAAAAAAAATGCAAATAAAAAGAAGGGAACTGAGGATAAATGGGGATGTACAGATATGGGGAAAGAGAACAAAGCAATTGTGTGTATGTGTGTTATTACAGTGCATGACAGCTGTTTGAACCCTCAGGGAGATAACAGCTGGGTCTCCACCACAAACACACACTCCTTAACATATCCCTCACTTCATTTCTCCTTAACCATCTCCATATCCCTCCATCCCTGGTCTCATCTTTTCCTCCACATCCTCTTTCCATTCATTTCATTTCATTTTGATTCCCCTGCTCAAACTCCTCCTCTGTTTTTCTTGTGGCCTATTCAATGGTTTTCCACTCATTTTATGTTTTTCCCGAATCCATCATGTTTTATAAAAGCACCTCCCTCTTTGTCTCAAACTGATAACAGAAAGCCAGTGAAATGCAAGGGTGTTCTTTTATTTTCTTTAATTGTGGCTTTATTAATATTTTAAAAACATTGTTTTCCCCAATAAGTGTACCGTACAAAATGTCTTTGATCACTAAAATAAATCTCTGTGTAAACAGAGCCAGTGGTGGGGTGATAGAGTTAAAAAGGAGGGTGTGCCACACTGCAATTACAAACCAGGCCTTTAACCACACCTCTCCCCCGCTGACTGCGTCTCTTTATAGAGCAGTCTGCGTAATAGTGTCTCTCTTATAAAACACAGCGCCGTGTCACACACACATTACTCAGCCCACCACCCCTTTAAATGATCCAGAGATGTATGAGGCCATCTGTGGGCCGCAATTAAACACCAACCCTTTTAATTCAGCTGCATGCTACATTACCGCCCTCCGTCCAAAGCCCTGTAGACCAGTTACAGGATTGGGTGAAGTCGCACGAGTACAGCTAAGTTAGTTACACTGCCAAAATGTTTTAAAGTCTTATTTTCAAATGACATAAAATTGACCAATGATGCGATCAATTTTCTTTTCTCTCGTGTTCAGTAATTATATTAATTCAAATCCCTTGCTCCTTCTCTCCACCCATTCAAAAACAATCAGTGAAAGAGCTTCATGAAATGAGTCTGCGGTTCAACACATGCTCCATCGTTCTCTTATTTCACATCACTCCCATCTGACTGCCTTTCATTGTCAGACTCATAAAAGTCTCTCTCTCTCCTTGTATCTCCTTCTAGCTTAGCGAATCTAAAAAGACCATTCCCCAATTATCTGTCTGTCTCCCCTTCATTTTTCCTCTCTCTCTTTCTCCTCCGTCACAATATACTCCTCGGCTAAATTGTCTCTCCCCACATTGCCATTCCTCGTCCATTGACTGCACTGGCCTTGTCTCTGAGCGCTAATTGTCTCACGCTGAGGACTTAAGGATGCTAGATGGGCGCAAGATGTGTTAAAGAGACGGACTGTGAAACCAGTGTGACTGGCAAATTACATCCTTGGCCTTTCTATGGTTGGCAAAGACACTTAACAAGCTCTCAATGTGTTCAACAGCTAGGTGAATAGTTCACTGGCTCCACTTTTGAATGTGAATATCTCTGAAAGATGCTGCACCAAGTGTGCATTCAGTAAAGCACTGTTTGTATTCTCAGTGCAGTCGACCCGGCGTTCATCCCAGTGACAGGATCGGGGCAGATCAGCACTCACTTACAGAACAACTCACCTGAGGAAAAACTCTCGTCTCAGCACGTCGCCCTTTTTCTCTTGTCTGCTTTCTTCTTCCTTGCTCCCTCTCTCTCTTCCTCCGTCTCTGACCCAGACAGAGATCCCCCTGAGCTACATGCACTCAGCTCCCCCTCTCCCCTTTCTTTTTCGGTTTTCGTTCTCTAACCCTATCTGTCTCTTTTTATATCATGCTCTCTGCAAAGATACCCTCTGGGAGGACAGTATCTAACAAACACAACCGCACACACTGACTCTACTTTGCTAACACTGACATTGACGTGCACGTGTGCGCGCACACACACACACACACACACAAACATGGACACATACAGTATATTCATCACCTGCAACACTACCTTCCACTATAGCTTTCACGGAGACCAGTGACGGGAATAAAAGATTCTCCCGCTCTATCCCTATTTCTCCCCCACACACATGCACGAACAAACACACATGCACACACACACACACACACACACACACACACAAGAGCCCTACCAAATGCTCTATTTTCTGCTGCTGTGTGGTGATTTATGAAAGGTGTTTCTCACAGCAGGCAGATAGTCCTGTTTGGAATGCTTCATTTCATAAATCTATTCTCCATTCTCATTTCTCTGCATCTTCTCCTTCGCCTCCTCTCTCGTATTACCTCTTTTCTCCCCTGTGCAGGACTCCCTCAGCCTCTGTTGACACATACAGTACATTGTATGTATGTGAGTGTGTGTGTGTGTGTGTGTGAGTGAGTGTATGGATGGGGAGGGGAAAGAGAGACATAAGTTGGCTTTGTCTGCAGTCGGGGTAATGATGCAGGAACAACCAAAGCCCCTGCAAAAGCCCCATTCTCCTGAGGTCTCTCTCTCTCTTTCTGTCTCTGACTCCACTCTCTCCCTGCGCCCCCCCCCCACACACAAATACATGCATGCCTGACACAGAGTCAAGCAGCGTTAAGTTGTGTAAACAAAAGTGGGACGTCAACTGAGATCCAACTCCCCAAAGAAGCCACACGTGTAACTAATAAACACACACATTAATAACTCGACTTAATATAGCACCTCTATCAACACACACATCCACACACGGAGAAGGACAAACAGCCGCGGTTTAGGAAAACAGTAGAGGTGTCACATATACTGGGAATGATAAACAGCCAAAGTGATATCTGTTTTAAGGAATTTACAGGTTATTCTGTTGATGGAAATAAATAAAAAATAATAAAGAAGTGAAAACAATGATTAATGACTAATCAAACAGTCTTATTCAGGATCTCTTCTATCTGGAAAACAATTTCAGAGGTTTACTTTTTTTAGCAAATGTAAAGCAATTATTTAAATTTAACTTACACAAAAACTACAGCTCCCATGAAAACATGCTCAAGATAGACACAACTTCAAGTTATCAGACTCATGCATATGAATGGGTGAAAATGTCAATATCAACAGAAATTGTTAGTATTAAGTATCCACATGTAGTATAAACACATGATAACCAGGGGCCCTCTGTGGTCCAGGAGCATGAGTGCTCTGTGTAATCATGCAGCTAGTTGGGATTTTACTGTGCTGTTTAAAACTGTTGCGTTGTTTGTATTATTGAAGTTAACACAGGCATCCTCCACTAGTGTGTGTGTGTGCGTAAGCTGGGCTCATCATGACCGAGGGTAATCAGATAGTGCCACAGTGGTGAACATGGTGGGAAGGAAAACACTTCTTAAAAGCCCAACTCTACATCTGCTGCAGCGCGAGTGTGTGCGAGAAGAAGAAAGAGGAGAAAAGGGGACGAAAGAGATGGGGCCACAGTGTAGATAAGGCAGTCTTGTTCCTTATTTATGTCTTATTATAGCTACAGCGGGGCCAGGCCACAGACACAGTCACCGGGGACACAATGATGAACTACTCGACAAGGCAGCCTGCTCACTCCTGGGAAGACACACTCCCTCTATTCCCCACTCCTCCACTCCTTCGCCTTCTTCTTTAACACTTCCCTCTCCCTCCAGTCTCCTGCTCGGTTTTTTTTTAACCCCTTCCTCCCCTTTCCTTTCAACAACCTCATTCTGTCTGTCCCTGCTCCACCTCCAGAACTCTTTCCACTGTATCCCGATTCATCTCAACTGCTTTCCCCATCATCCTTTCCCCAGTCCTTCTGCAACACACAGAGCAGCGAGGACGCCAGTGTAAACAGGGAGTTACCCAAAGGTGCTGCAGTCGGGTGGAACGGCAGGCATGTGACATGATTAAGACATCCCCTTTCTACCTCAAGCACACACAGAGTACCTCTCTCTCTCTTTCCTGTTACACTCCCTCTGTTGTTTCTAGTACTCTCTTTCTCTCTCTCTTGTGAGGTGACCTGCAGAGGTGGATGTGACTGAGCTCATTACCTGCTTTAATGAGAAGACAGCACCACAGAGGCAGCAGCTGCAACTCACCTGAACGCTGCGCGCACACACACACACACACACACACACACACACACACACACACACACAC
>NW_022280032.1:13057364-13061306 GCF_004355925.1 Anarrhichthys ocellatus
CACACACACACACACACACACACACACACACACACACACACACACACTCACACTCACGGGCGAACGCATGTAAATACCTGCTCCTAACCACTGAAACGAGCAAATACACTTGATTATACATCAGAAAGAGAAAGATTCAAAAAGAGTGAAAGTGAGGGAGGTGTGTAGAGACTTCCATGCTTGCTGCTGATACCACTGGCTCTCTGCTGTATCTTAGTTGTTGTTTTATGGAATTACCCTTGTACCAACATGCTCTTCCTGTGAGTAAAGCTTTTTTTTTTTGCCTGGTTCAGGAAAATTAATGTCTATGAGCGCAATACAATCCATCATAGGCTGAAAGCAGAGGTCATTCAGGAAATGATAGCAGGCAAGATAGGCTCAGCTCCATGTACACGCACACACACACACACACACACACACAGATGGAGAGTGTGTGTGTGTGTGTGTGTAAGGAGGATATAGACACATGGGGGGCATAGGATCCTTGAATCGCCAAACCCTTCTCCCATTTTACTCTTTGACTTTGGTAAGTCAGAGCAGGTAAGAAGAGGTTGAAGAAAGTTGTCTGCTTGAGCATGTGAGTCCACACAGGAGACAAAGACTGAGTTCTGATTTGAATTTTTGGAAATAGTGTTTATGATTTTTGAGTTTCTGTACTGATAACAAAACAATATTTGTCCATACTTTACGCTGGTCAACAAATCAACAAACCCTTTTGTAAAAATGTAAGAACAGAAGCCAAAGTCCTCAAATGTTAAATGTGGTCTAGACACAAGAGGCTGAACAAGAACTTTTCTGAAATCAAATAAAATTGACACGTTTTCATTTACTCAGGTCTAACAATAAAGGGAGATGCACACCAGCAACACCTGAGGCTCCCCCATACACCTGCACCTTCGGTTTACCATGCACGCCCACACACCAGCCGCGTCTTGTCACGCGTCAACTCATCAGGACACATCATACAGCCAGTTCCATGCAAGTCAACTGGTCGGAAATGGAGGATTTCTTTATGGCAATGACTCCTTGAATCGAAGCATCTCGTCCACTCTGCCACCACCAGTTGTTCTGTCTGTGCACATGAAATGATAATGACCCTTTGCAAAGTGACCAGTAAGTGAGCAACAGTGTGTTTTCTCTTTGTTTACAAGAAAACTCCAGAGTGCAACTTTGTAGTCGGTACCAAAGATAAAAAGTATTGAAGTTTGACACCCAGCCCTCCAAGTGACATTGTTTGTCATTTATTTGCAGTATTGACCGTCTACCATCAGCTTGGTATGTACAGCATGTGTCCATCTTTCTGATTATTGATGAATGACTTAAATATAAAACCATATAACGAGAGTGCCATCATCACATACATGTATGACTGTCATAAAGTCCCAGAGCTGCACTCTCTTGTGGGGACTCAAGGGAGTCAAGACCAAACACACACACACACACACACCCACACACACACCCACACACACACCCTTCTCATCCCCACATGTGAAGTTGTTGACAGATTAATCACATGCATTAATTATTGACAGTAACTTCAATATGAAAAGCAAACATCTGTCACCCTCGCCCTGTTTTAAATCATTTATACCTTCCTCTACATGGATAATCATATGGCTATTGATTAAGATACTTACAGCACAAGGGCGTATTGATAACGCATACATGCACACAGCCTTACATCCCAGATGAGCTCGTCAGGAGGACGGAAAAAAAGGGAGAGAATCCAAAATTGTCTAAAGCGGACACACATCTGAGCTTTCATGAAAACACGCACACACCTGCGTGTGAGTGAACACACACTCACAGAGACCAACGCGGTCCTACATGAAGCCAAATCTGGAATCTTTTGAAAACTGTGCGACAGCATGACACGGAAAGGACATGTTGACGTGGAGATGAGGCAGACGGAGAGAGCTAAGCCTTGTCCTAAAAATGGACAAATAATGGTCTCTCTCTCTCTCTCTCTCTCTCTCTCTCTGAGCGAGGGGGTTTTATCTGTCTGACAGAGTGACGGATGTGTGGTCAGGTTCTACTCTGATGCTCCTGTCCTTTTAGTAAATCAGCCTTCAGTGTTGTCACCTGGCCGACCCGTGGTCACACATCACTGATGTCACCCTTACATGATGTCGAAACGGTGCAATCTTAAAGCATCTTAAGGTTTAAACAAGAGGTTTATTTAAAGCTTTCAGATGTATTCAAGTAAGTCTTCTATCTACTTTTCCAATAGAATATTTTACAGAAAATGGTTCTTCTAAAAATGGAAAATTAACTCAATAACAACAATAAACATGTTGAGAGAAACAAATTGCAGCCAAAAGTGCATTTCTTTCTTTCTTTACAAGGCCCTAATGAAATACCTCATGCTGTAAGACACAAAGGAAATGACTAAGATCACATTTAAAGTTTTAAATATCTGAGATACACTTATTGCAGAGATACTATAATTCTATAAGTGCTCTTCAGACATCAGTAATCTATCCGAGCTGCAGATAATCACAACGATGGGAGAGGGTAGAGGGATCAATACAGCCCTCTAACAAGATCTATTGCTTTTTGATTGATTTCACACTGATCAGCCTCTCGGAGATCAACTGCACTTCCTGTGCAGGGCTACTGCAGTCTAGAACCAGAAGTAGGGAAGGAGTGATAATATGCTTCCTCTCATTACACTCTTATTCTGTCTCTCTTTTCAGCACATTACTGGGAAATTAACTTTGTCACCATTAACAATGTGATCAAGGGAGAATATTTTAACTGTCAATGCATAACGCACGTGCAACACTTGTTGCATCTTCTGTGTGTTGGTGTTTTTAGTGACATGATGTCCTCAGAGAGAAGCCTTGCACCTGCACAAAGACGGAGCCAAACATGTGACCCGTCTTTTCGCTGTCAAGGCCTGAGAGTTTAAGGTTTTTATTTAATTTTAAGCAGCAGCTTTTTTTGTGTTTTTCTAATCTTTTATAGTATCTATTGTAATTTGAGTTACCTGGATCTAGTATTGTCTTATTTTGAAATATGAAGTCTTTTCTTGTACGTCTTATTTGTTGCTTCCATTGTTTGTTTTGTTGTAGTCTTTACTTTACTTTAATAGCACTTTTTGATATACCGCTTTCAAGCACCTTGTGACCTTGTTATAAGCTGCTGCATGTCTCTGTATGTTTCCCATGTGAGATATGAACATGTGTAGGCTGTAGAACAAATGCCCATCCATTAAAGACAATCAATACATAATTCTCATTATTAAGGTTTATAAGTTAGTATGCATGCATGCATAAACACGTGGTGAGATGAGCCACAGGAACAACAGCTGAGAGGTGTCTAACCATTTTTTGGTACAGCTACAAAATACAAAAGCACTTAAAGCCAGCCAAGCAACTTAAAATGTATCAAATTATATTGGATTTGTAATCAATAAAGCATGCATAGCTAATCAAATTAAAGCTGCTTGCTGTCTTAAATGCAGCTTAAATGTTGTGATTTTGTACTAAACATCAATTCCATTCTAACCAGTTGTTTTTTTAAATGGACACAAATAAAAGCTGCCGAATAAAGAGTCAGTAATGTTCCCATAAAAAAGAAGACCGGTACACTGCCCAGTACAACACGGTGGTACCAGTTACCTATATGACTCCCCCGCTCGTCTCATATGCATCATGCAGGACAAAGTCATATACACCCCCGCCTCCTCCCCTGGGCTCTCCTCTGTGATTGGAATGAAAGGTAATGGTCCTGAAAGATGAAGAAAGGAGACTTTCCTCCACTCTTATCTCTTAACACCGGCAGTCAATGGAGCAAACTCTCGCGCACAGACACACACACACACACACACACACACACACACACACACTCACTCACTCAGTCAGATGCATCGTTATGTATGCGCACATTCACTCACACACACACACACACACACACACACACACACACACACACACACAC
>NW_022280032.1:13061316-13064591 GCF_004355925.1 Anarrhichthys ocellatus
TGTGTGTGTGTGTGTGTGTGTGTGTGTGTGTGTGTGTGTGTGTGTGTATATATATATATAGACATAATGTATGTGTTGCCGTGCAGGTGGTTGTTGAGTGCAGGACTCGGACATCAACCTGCCATCACCTCAAACTCCAGCTGTATATTGATTACTAGCTCTTTTCTGAGGCAAACAATGGTGGAGAAAATGACGATTTTTCAGGTACTTAAGTTTGACAAGTGATAATAAGAAATATGCTTGTCCACCAATAACCCTGTTAAAATAAATTAACCTAGTAATAAATTAACCGAAATAGGCGTGGACATTAATAAAACCTGACAGTGTTGATTTTTACACTGCATTAAATCAACAGCACATGTTGTCATTTGTCAGGGGCAACTTGGGTTTCTGTTTTGAGTAAACTAAAGTAACTATTACACACAATGATGCAGTTCAGGTGTGAAAACTAACTAACAAAAGCTCCCTGTCAACTGTCAACATTAGTCGTCACACAATAGGCGGGGATAAGACATCTGACAGACAGGTCGATGTCGGACTGTCTCCCACCACTGATGTCCTCTCTGACAGGATGTGCTCACCTTAGAAGCTTAGAGGTCACCTAAACCTGACTGCCTGGGATTGTGTGTGTGTGTGACTGTGTGTGGAGTGGGTATATGTGTGTTTGTACTGTTCGTCATTACCACATTCTCTGTGGGCTATAATCAGTGTTACCATTAATCCATACATCAATGAATCAATGTTGGGCTGCAAATGAGGCTGAAAGCTCTCAGCCATATCGACCTGTCATTTGAAACCCTGATGATCACTGGACTTCAATGTAAATGCCACCTTAACATCAGTCAGACGTATATGGTATCTATCCACGGACTTTACGGTGGAGGCGCTTTCTGCTACAGATGAAGCAGCATCCTCACTTAAATTTAAAAGATCATTATTTCGACCTGCGTTTTGGTGATGGCTGGGTTCAAAGGTGCAAGGACATGTGCCTTATATCAGAGCTATATGGATGCCATACTGTGAGGCTATTGATCTTGCAAGCGAATAAATATGGGTACATTGTCATGCACGTAAATGTTGTTGCATTAACAGAGTGCAAGGGCCTTCTGCTGTAAACGATCCTGCACTTTGTAATCTCTGGGATGTCAAAGCTCATACGTTACACCGTTAAAACACCCCCATCACTCTCCCGCCCAATGCTAATGCTACAGCACACTAATATGTACGCGAGTGTGTGTACATGCGTGTGCTGTGCATGTATACTGCATGTGTGTGTGTGTTTGTACTACATATTGCTCAATTCCTTTAGTGCTGATTACGAAGGTGTAGATTGATAGTTGGCCTCGTCACGGTGTTTAATCATATTGGCATTCCAAAGCAAAGAAAAAATGGCAGTTGTAATGAATTAGCACGGTGACATCATGTAGGGGTCATTCATTAGCAGCGGTTCAGAAACCGAGAGGGGCCACAAGACTGAGGAATTGGATGGATGGCATTAGAATAATGTGAAGGGTCGAAGAGAGGTCTGTTGGAAATATTCAGATGAGCGAGTTTGACCTTGTGTGTTGAAACCCAGTCCAAAAAAAAGTGAGATAGACAGGAAATGTGTGGCAGGAAGGGAAGTCTACAACCATGAAAGATGAACTCAAAACCCAACTGGGTTGTAGAAACCTGTCGGTACTGTAGATCATACGCAGAGCAGTCAGAACAGACATCCTGCGGGTCGGACCCACACAGCTCCGATTCACCCCGAGCTACTTCTGTGCAGGTCAGATGCAACCGTTTATCCACTGACACATTCAATAATGAGAATACAACAGAACAAAATGACTTAACACACAAGCTTAGTTCAGTAAAAGCGGAAGTTGGATTCAAACAAAGGCTGAAACATGACCGAATGACCTCTCAGAGCAGAATTGGACACGAGTCTTTCACTTTTAAGAGGTTTCCCAAACGTGGCACAGAATTAATCGTACAACACTTGAGCCTTTCAAAGGCTCGTGAGCATGTCCTGACTAATACAGATTTCCACAGCTACCCAGTACTCATGTGGACACAGAAGGAATTCATGTCTCCCACACTGCTACAAACACACTATAGACGAAACAGGAAGACGACAGAGAGGATGGGATACTGGGAGGAGGATATAAGAGCTTGTGCTCATTACAATCAATTAGGGTCAAGTTGAGAGCAGTGCCGGGTGGTGGTGGTGGTGGGGGTGCTGGGGGGGGGGGGATGAGAGGCAAGCAGAGAGGAAGGACGAGGGCTAGGGGGTGGCATCCTGGCAAATGCGGAAAGAGGGCCAATTAAAGTGAAAGCAAGGGGAAATATGAATGATTTAGTGCTTAAACACGCATGGGGACACACACATATCTGTGTAAAGCACACATTTATTGAATGTAATGTCAAGCTCAGTGTAATCCTACAGGAGCAGCAGCGCTGTGTCTTTTGTTAGTTTGGACATGAAGCCTAATAACTAAAGGATGAGTGAGTAGCCGACATGAAAGGACTTCTCAGCATCCCCCCGTGAACACTAACTCTTCGGCCCTCATGCCGCACACTCACCGCTGTTTGACTATAAGAAGAATTTCACATTCAGAAGTTGAGGAGAAAAGAGAGTTATTGACATTAGCTCCATCTCAAATGATACATTCACTCATTCAAGTTGTATCACCACCTTCATCCATTGAGCTGGATTTCCAATCCCCAATAGAAGCTGGCGTGAAAGTGGAGCTTCTAGGCCACTAGAAGGTAGCCAGATAAGCGAGTCTGTGGAAACACACAGTCAAGTACTTTCCACAAGAGGTTCCCCCGAGGAAATTGGTTATTGAAGGCAGTAAGTGCTCCATTGTTTCTACTTTTCCCAACTTGGAAAAACTCAAAAGGTTTTCTTTTTCCCGACATTGTGACGTGCTGCACTGATTAATAATTGCGAAGACGAGCATACGATGTGATCGATCACCTGCTGTGCTGAATCACATTACAGCTCAGTTTTAATGGAGTGACTTGATGCGTGGTTAAACTATTGTGGTTGAATTTGTGGTCTTTGCTGTGGGACTAAAAAAACAACAACAATAACCTACGGCAGGAAAAGCTTTATTTGTAGTTAATAACCTCAGGTGTGAAAATCTAAAGAAAACAGGATACACGTAACCTCAAAATACAAAAAAAAGCCCTCACCCTCATACATCTCTTTCTCTCTCCCACACCGACACACACACACACACACACACACACACACACACACACACACACACACACACACACACACACAC
>NW_022280032.1:13064601-13072337 GCF_004355925.1 Anarrhichthys ocellatus
CACACACACACACACACACACACACACACACACACACACACACACACGCTCACACAGAGTGCAGCCCTATGTGTGTTTGACTCATCTAAGTGAGATAATCCAGTTTTCCGGATGAATTCGCCTTTGTGTCCCGAGGGCAGAGATTAAGATAAAGATATTAAACAAACAAGAAGCCCAGCGCTCCCCTCCCCCCCCCCACCTCCCCGTTCCCCCCCCAGCATCAGCTCCTTCCCTCCTCCATCACATCCTCCCCTTCCTGCGGCCGAGCCAAGCTTGTTGCTTCACTATTCTGCTATCAGGCTGGTTGAAGACTGTACTTGTCCCAGAGAGGTGCAGGTCCTGAGCAGCCAGTCCCATAGTAAGTCAGTTAGGTAATGCACATGGAGGGAGGTGAGTGTGTTGATCTGTATTATAGTATACTGTAGCAATGACGTTGTGTAAGTGTAGTATAGTGTTTGTTATGGTGACAATACAACTTAAGAGCAAAATAATAAACACATTGTCCAATATGACAACTCATGCATAAACAAACACAGAAACACTGCAAGTTGTACTCATTAATTAAACTTTTTTTTTTTTTTTTTTTTTTTTTAATTGGATGAACCAAATTAGTAAAATGCTAATGCTAGGTGTGAGGCCAATAATAGAGTCAAACAAACAGAGTGTTGAAACTAACACATCTACTAGTTTTAAATGCTCCTCAGAGATTTCCTTTGTGTTGAACTTGTGGCATTGTTTCTGTTTTCTTCCCCTACCTATGCGTTGTCAAATTGGTAAACATCTCATCTTCATTTGCTTCTGTTTGGTCCATTTGCTCGTTTTCTTAAGTGGCACTGTGCTGAGCTCATATACATTGTTGTAACCATTTGTTATTTTATTTTTCTTACATTTGCGATTATCATATTACGGGTTTTTCTTCCTCCAGAAGCTGTTTAACCGAGCTGGTGACCCACCCAGACCTCAACACATCTCATCTCGTGATCAATTTAGTTAGTTATGTGGCACAGTCTCCTCTCTTTGAACACGAGGTCAATGTTTTATTTAAAGGCAGGAAACCCTCAGCTTGCACGGTAAACCTGGTGATAGTGACGGCTATAGAGCTAATGTGAATTTGAGAGGCTTTGAGTACCAGTTTGAATTCTTGAAAGCCTTGAGAGACACAGAGAGGGAAAGGGTGAGAGAGGGAGAGAGAGAGAGATGGGGTTTGAGGGGATAAAGTTGATGCTGAAAATCTCTCTCTCTCTCTCTCTCTCTCTCTCTGCAGGAAGACATCGAACAAACACACCTGCCCCCCAGACCAATCCCCTCAGCGCTGCCCCAACTCTCTGCCTGCCTCCACCATTGACTCACACACTCCCATTCCTCATTACACACAACCACACACAAAACACATAAACATACTACACACACACACACACACACACACACACACAGTCCCATTCCTCATTACACACACCGAGAGCGGAGCAGTGAGAGATCGCGGAGAGCGAGCGGGAGCGGTGCTTTGGTGTAATGGGAGGAAATGTTGGTGTTTCATCTGGAATTGATGAAGTCTTGTTTCAGCGGCTCTCCCTGGAGCAGGGCCGCCGAGCGCTGGCTGTGTAAATGAAAGGAGCAGCGGAGACTGGATCGGAGGAGCAGAGAGCCAGTCGATAGAGCTACTGGAGAGTAATACTGAGCTGCTTAGAGACTCACAGCTTTAGGAACAGGAGAGGGCTCTTTCACGAAATAAAATGTCTACATTGGTAACTGACACAGCTAGAGCAGTTTTAAAGAAAAAGGAAGAAGCAAGGAAAAACATAAAGAAATATAGCATATAAATGTGGGACATTGTATCATCCCGGCAAACATTATCTGAAAAACATAAACACTGAGGCTGAGATAGAAAACAGAGCTCTAACCTCTAAAGCAAACATACAGCCGTTTAACAACTAAATAAGCGTGCATATGCAGGTTTGTTCTTCTTCTTGTGTGTCCTGTACAGCGTCACAAACCCGCCAACAACACAGGGTTAGTAAACAGTAAACAGTGAAAATGTTACGTTGGTTACTTGCTTTTTCTATCTGTCACTGTCTTGTATCAGTCTCTCTTTGAAACTCTGTGCCGACTAATTTGGAGCGATGTTCGAGCGCTGCTTTGACGTAGAGAGATGGAGAGAATTTGTGGCTAAGATGACAAAGAGTCACAGAAGTTACCGCGTAGCATTATGGCATCGCCGGAAAAAGGGCAATAAACATCGGTGACAACTACAGAATCATTAATACTGACAGAATGCTGATTGAAACATTTAAGCCATATTTTAGTGGGTGTTTTGTCCAGTTGGAAAGTCTACATGTATATTAATACCATTTCTCATATAATGATCTGTTTTATGCATTTTTATATTTGCACAGTTTTCTGAACTAAACTTTTTTTTTTTTTTTTTTACCTCATCTCTTCTCTGGAACTGGTTCTTCAAACAAAACGACGTGCACTGATAAACCCTGACCTGGTACGCACAGACGAGCGAGAGATGACTTGTGCATGAGCACGTATCCTGAATGATGTAAGAGGTCTTGGATCTAATAAAGCCAGTGTAGAGGCTGATGTAAATGCTTGTTCTAATAAAACCCTGGTGTTCGGGGTTGTGCAGAAGCAGATTTAAGTGCTCGTTATAATCAAGCTCAACTGTACTCTCCAGTCAGAGAGTGTTGTCTCAGGTTAAGCAGACAGAGATGAAAGGAGGAGGAAAAGGTCACCTCTACAGACAGACTGTAATCCATTGAGTCCTGAAGACACACAAACTTGACTTCTCAAACCAGGACGGTGAAACAAAACTACAACGATCAGAAGAATTGATCACTTTTTTGTAGTTTAGAACTAATTTAGAGTAATATATATATATATAGTGTTGTACTTCTAAGACAGATCCTATTATTATAGCACCTTTCCAGATTAGAAGTCTCACAAAGGGCCTCACAATTAAAGACAACAACAAAAGACATGAAAAGGTGGCACAATATAAAGGTAACAAATAAATAAACACTCAAGGAGTGTGCATGCATTGAAAGTATAGGAAAGAAAACAGTTTAAATACAAACTCATGTACTGTAATGCCTAATCTCAAATTTCAATCTTGATAGATGAATGATAAAAGAAACAAATGTACACACAGGAAGAGAAACATCACTCAGCATCATTCGTTTGCATTGTGAGTTAGAAATAAACACTGTGAGTGTATAACTGTGAGAAGTTTGTCTCCAGAAAATAAAGCAGTTCAGACATTGGGAAGAATTCCAATGACGCCTATTAGTCAGATCAGACATTTAGACAGTCCAACAGTGTTCAAGCACATGGCCTTGACCGGGACAGCTGTTGTGACGGTCGGCTAAGACTTAACTGACAGAGAGAAAGAGATAACGATGGGGAGAAAGCCTCAGCTGAAGCCTCTGACTCCTCGCTCATAACTGACCAAAGAACAATGCCCTCCAGTCTCCACACACAAAGACAGATAAACAGTACATAGGGCCATCTCAGCCTGATTGGTCTAAGAGAGGAGAGATTAATTAACATTTTTATGTAAATGAGGCGTTTGTGTCTAATTATTTCTGTTATTCCAGCGGCAGCAGGCTTTGATGTGCCAGCGGTGGATTTAAATAGAGGGAGATTTCCATCACATCCTCCCTCTGCGTCACAGCCAGCCAGGAGACAGAGACAGCAGAGATTACACACTCCGCTGGGACACACACATATACACACTGTCTCCTCTTGCACACACACACACACACACACACACACACACACAGTTATTTTACCTCAGAGGAAAAGTCCTTCTGAGTTTTTGTGTATTTGTTGCCAAAGCTCGCACTCAAGCGTTCGCATGCTCACAAACCCACACTCCCCCGCTCCTCGCAGTTGAGGCAGTCGAGTGTTGGAGATGGGGAACCCTTAATTGGCAGAGCATTCATCAGTGTGTTATCTATCTGAGGGAGCGAGAGCCTCCATGGCCTGTTTGGTGCTAGTTTATGAGCTGATATTAAAGGCTGTTAAAGTACATAAAGAGGATAAACTTTTACAACCTGAACTTATAGCCAGAAACACAGGCAGCGTCATAAAGGGCCGAGGTACATTCTGCACACTGCACCACCAGGTCAAAAAGTCTACATGTACAGTAACTCTGGAGCATCTTGCTTTATCTGAAGGGCAAGAAACTCTCAAAAGACAAAAAAGTAAATGGTGTGGCAGCACCAAGGCAGTTTCAACTGAATTTATTTTCCTTCCACAATACTGAAATATAAAGTTAAAAAGGTACCCTGTGCAGTTTCTGGCCGCAAGTAGTGCTAAGGAGCAATGTTTTTACGAGTTGTGTTTGTACCATGCACTCTCAGAAGCCATAACCATGTGCATAATGCAAGGTTTCAAATATTCGCAAATGTTTTTGAGGAAGGCATTCAACACATCTTTTGGACCTCAGGGATACACACAATGTGTTTTGGTAATAAACAAAACCTTTATTTGTTTACAGGAATAATAGAGCAACTTTAAATGTGTTACTCGAGTGTGCTACCTAACATTTCAACGATATGTCTGATGTTAATACGGAAATTAAAGCTCAATATTTAAAAACATTCTGATATTAACATCAACCAGGATGTTGTTCTTGTATTTTTGTTTATTGTTTATTTTGTTTATTGTTTATTTTGTTTATTTGGTCACAACCTTTTACTCGTCATCTCTGTAGAGATTATTTCAGAATCATTTCCGGGGGACTACTCCTTGCCAATCAGTGTCGTTCTTGTTGAAGTATCCCAAGTTTCCCAACTCTTCAAAACGGAGGTGGTGAGTAAAAGGTTAGCGTAGCAAACACCATGATGGGGAAAAAATGTGAATAGAAAAAAGACCAGGTTGACAAATTTCCCTTTAACTCACTGATGAAACCTAGCTTCATTCATAGCGTGAAAGGTTTTTTTCTTATCCTATAATCTCTTTCCTTGCCCACTGGCTTTTAGTCAGGAAGGTGATGCGTCAGAAGAGTAGTGGAAACCTAAAAAAGGAGACGGCCAACAATATGGCCCGGCCTGTGGAGAGCCATGGAGGAGACTGACAGAGGACTGCTGACAAAAAGGCAGTTTGAGTTAGAAAGAAAGGCGACATAAAGAGGGAGAAAAAGTGTCCGAAAAGGGAGAGGCGGGAGAAAACACATCTAAGCACTGTGTACAAACAGGTATCAGAGAGGCAGAGAAATGAGGGTTATTCCTGAAGGGGCTTTAGCATCTAATCCTACAAGTGTTCCCTCCGTGCACACTATAATAATGTAAAGGCCTGAAACAAACATTGTGATAACACCATGACACTGTGTCCTGTCACTCTGAGCCTCAGGGAGCCAAAATACCAGATATCCCTCTCTTTCATAACTCCTGACACTGCCTCCTCTCCTCCCCGAGTTCTCCCAGCTTACATTCATCCTTACACCGCTGTGAGGTAACACACACTCAAACACAGAGACACACACGTAGTGTACATGCCCCCAACATGTTCTCCACACACATATTCCTGCATGCACCTGCATTCACGCTGCTGTGCGTTTCAACCACATCATAGGATTTCCGTTCTATTCATAACATCCTGCAATGTTATGGGAAGTTATATTCTCCATTGACTCCACAGATAAGAGCCTTGCTTCAATTACATGTAGTGAACCCAGCAGGGCTTCAATCTGCATGTTAGCAGGAGGATAACTAGCTTTCTCTCTCTGTCCAATCTCCACCCTTTTCTTTTCTGTCTGACACTTCATGGGCTGCTGATAGGGATCACAGAGTGTATTATCACAGAGAGTATGGGCTGTGCTATCAAAGTGGGGAGTATTACTGTCTGCCTGTGCGAGCACATGGCATATGGGTGTGTGTTTAATAAACAAGTTATAGAGGTATTTTAAATTGCCCAAAAAGCCCTGACCATCGGTTCCTTTTGGTGTTGGCTTTGTAGAGCGAAGGTTTATGGTGACTTCCTTTTTTTTCCCCAACCTCCCTCAATGCTTTATAGCTCTGCATAGTCATACATTATTTTGGGGGGAAAAAGTCTTGTTAAAGGTCTTTACAGTGAAATATGTGCAGAGGTCATGTGGGCTTTTCTCATACCATTCAGAGAGACTGCAAACATGACAGGGCAACACAAATAATGTCTCGTGCAAACAGATATGATGCAAATAAAAATCCAGATGTGTCAAGTCCTCTCTCTGGAGCGACAGCCTAACTGCTCATTATGTTATTATGTTATATGTTCAGCTTTTCTGAATGGTTCATTTTCCATTTCCAGTGTTGAAATCTGCTCATAGAGACCATTGATCCAGAGACAAGCTGCCTTGATTGATCGTTGGGAGGAGACGCTGGCATTATGGGCATCTTTGTGTGTGTGTGTGTGTGTGTGAGTGTGAGAGAGAGAGAGAGAGAGAGAGAGAGAGAGAGAGAGAGAGTGTGCGGGTGTAGAAGGAGGCAAAGCGGGTATTAGTCTGATGAAGTCATACAGGAAATCAATGTGGTATTGAAAGGAGAAAAATGCCCTGCCCAGGGGTGGTTGCACACGGGCCCGCACACAAACACACAGACACAGTTAACAATGAGACAAAGTGTGATGTGCTATGAGGAAAAAAGACAAAAGGCTTGATACTGAAAAATGAGTTGGTGATACGTCAAGTTCAAGTACAATGCTAAGGAGAGAGAAAACAGGCGTTCAGATACTTTTATTGGTGTGAAGTTGCATCTGAATGTTGATGCCTTAGCGAGTGTGTGCATGTGCTTCAGACTATAGGTTTCCATATAGGAATTTGTGTGCATTCTGTATATCAAACGTCTCAGAGTGCGGGGCCGGCTGCAGGAGAGCAAGTGTTTAATAATGTATGGGGCCCAGACACAGGGCCCTATAGATGGAGATGGACTCGGTGACTGAATCGTCAAGACACACACAGATCTGTGCACACACACAAAAGAAAACACACACAAACTATACTCCATCTTGCTCTCACTTACATACACACATAAACATACACAGCAGTCCGTCTTCTCTTGATCTCCACTCCGACCACATTAATTGTTAATAAAGCTGGGGCCCCGGCTGATTACTAAAGATTATTCTGCTGTTTATTCTGATCAATAGAGCATTTCTATTCCTGCAGGCCCTCATAGAGATGTTTGAAGGAGTGAGCGAGGGAGGGAAGCAAAGACAGAGAGACAGTGAGAGAAAGAGGTGGGTCCATATCTTAACGACTTTAGTCGCAGCAGTGTCTCCAGTGCCTACTGGAGCTCAGAGCTCAGAGGGGAAGTTAGGTAGATCTTAGCCTTGGGCTACAGCTCATGATTCCTACCGGCAACATCAGGACCCGGAGCCCGGCTTTGACTCGAGTGGATATTAATTTCACTGACCAAGTGGCAGACAGAGGTGCTCCATAAGACCATCAGTCACCAGCCCTGAGCTACTCAGCGGCTATTACTATGGTAATCTACACCCCAGGCCCGCGTGTGCACGTCTGCTTGAGAGTACACAGGTTTTGTGTATACGTGCGCAAGAGGGCGGGAGAAAGACAACAGAGAGGGATTGAGCAACTGCTGTAAGCGTGTATCAACACTCATTAACAGAGACACACAATTACGTAGTCCCACACTTATGTTTCTGTTCAACCGGCATATGATGTTCACAGAGTAATTAATCATAAAAGGCGGAGAGGGGGAGGAGATGAGGAAGGGGGGGGGGGGGGGGGGGGG
>NW_022280032.1:13072437-13075091 GCF_004355925.1 Anarrhichthys ocellatus
GGGGAGGGGGGGCGGGAACTGAGTAGGTATATGGGGGGTGGGGGGAGACAACATTATGAGTCTGGGTAATTGTCTAATTTTCTTTCAGAGAGCCCAACGAGGAATTAGAAAACAAACTGCTAGTGCAGTTGCTCCGTTCCACCGTTGAAGGATGAGGAAGGCTATCAAAGCCTCCACGATTCACTAAGTATAATAAAAAATAAAAACCAGTAAAGACATTTGTTCAAAAGTTACTGTTTCCTATTTGGTCGCTAATGACTGGATAATTTAATTCACCCAAAAAGGGTAAACGTGGTTACTATCGAGACGCACTGGAGTGGCAAAAGATATCCTGCACGTGCACCTACGCGTGCGTGCGTGCGTGCGTGCGTTTACACCAGGGTACATTTGCAGATGTTTATGCATTCACAAACCAGCTGTCATATAGATGGAAGAACACAAACATTCTCACACAACAATACAAATGTGCTTTCGCACAAAAGCTGCAGTCGCAGCATTGTGGATTTATGGGACAAGAAGTCAAATTATCATCATAGCTCAGAGGTATTACTGTGAAATCCACTATCACTGAAGGATAGAGAAGGCTGAACAGGATGGGCCTAAGAGTGACGAATCAGACAGACAGACGCTAACTTGTTAGCCTTCCAGTCACCCATACCAAGTTCTGCTAACGGTAGCACTTTACTTTAAAGCTCTCTCTTTTCAGCAGGATAAAATAACACGGTAAAAGTGTGAAAACAACTTAAAGTTACCTGCACTTCAGTAAAAGCTGTTTCTACCCCTAAAATTAAT
Organism: Anarrhichthys ocellatus; assembly: GCF_004355925.1. Classification (NCBI taxonomy): domain Eukaryota; kingdom Metazoa; phylum Chordata; class Actinopteri; order Perciformes; family Anarhichadidae; genus Anarrhichthys; species Anarrhichthys ocellatus. Next base: position 13,073,230 of record NW_022280032.1, read on the forward strand.
TGCTTCTTACTGGGGACATTGAGTGCACATGACAGTGAAAGTCAAAGAGGCAGGAAGGCATCGCCTCGGTCCTCCTTTGTTCAGTAAATGACTAAATATTTAATGTTCCGGGGCTCTTAAGATTAAAGGTAACATGTTGTCAGTAATAGTGGAGCTACTTCAAAGGATGTAAATTATGCATTTCTTCCTTTAGCAGAGAAATCAAAGCAGGTAATGAAGATTAAAGTTTGTGGACCTCCATTCTCTCTCTGGTTGGGGAGAAAGCAGGAGAGGAGACGAAGAGAGAAGGAAGAGGACCTGCGTTAGGAAGGTTAATCTATCCGGAGTGTGGGTTATCTGATTGAAGAATCATTGTGTTCATGTAATCTGTTCCAGTGAAGCTGGTGTATGGAGCCGGGTGATAGTGGCGGGGCAGGGGCCCAGCCAACACTGTCAAGTATACGCGCTGAAGCCAAACCAAAGTGGCAATCAAAGAAGTGCATGACTTTGGGGAGACGCGCAGAAACCCGCTACGTTGTTCAAAGTTCACTTGTATTTGAAGGAGACAGGTGGGAAATAGTCCAGGTAGAAATGAAAGACAGGAGGAAGAATTAAAGAGCTTCGGGTCACAACAGCATTCAAAGTGCAGTTATAAAGCTCTGTCCAAAACATGCCATTTGACACAATCTCACCACTGTTCTCTTTAACCTTTTCCCCCTTTTGGTGTATCTGTGTGTACAGATGGAGACTACGCTGTTTCTATCAGTCCTGGACATGTTTTAGTCTGTGCAGAGCTGTGCTTACGAGTGCCCCTCGGGGCTATATTTCACTCCTCTCTGCCTCTCTAAGTCTCCAGTTACAGTACAATCCCCTGGCCACCAGAATGAGTTGACATTTAGAAACACAGGATTTTTTTGATTTTTTTTTGTGCTCCTCCGTAAGAAATGAAGTAAAAGACGGGAGACGCTAAAAGGAGAAGCGAGGCGCTTAGCCCCCTCTTCACACCCATCCGCTCCGCGCCAGCCATCATTTAGGCTATCCCACAATGCACCTCACAAAGGCCCCAACAGAAGAGTCAAGCCCATTAGCCTAGCGACGGGAGCGCTAATCGTCCCATTCCATTACAGTTGATGGCAGCCTGGTGATTCCAATGTCCATTTGGAAGAAGTCACACGAGGGCCGCCGTTGCGTCACCAGAGCAAAAGGGGGACCCGAACCAAGGAAGGACTTTAAGGTGACAGAGGCTCGGCAATCACAATTATTCATTTATTGTTATTTGGGCCTTTGAGCCTTTAACTATATTCCTCATGATTTGGGTTGAAGACACTTACCTCACACCTGATCCAAACCAGCACAACTACAACCCGCCACAGAGTATTACTGTGCAAACTGCACTCTTGTGAAGCTGAGACAGTGTCGAGAGAGGCACAAATGTGAAGTGAACAAAGCCCAGCATTATTCTATTGGAATCAGATTCCTCTTTAACTGAACATAGACTTATCGATCACCACGGAGCTACACAAGAGCAGCTTCCAAATGAAGGAAGGTGTGAGAGAGCGCGAGAGAGGGAGGAGGGAGGGAGAGAGACAGAGGGAGAGAAAGAGCGAGGGAGTGAGTTAGGGGTAAATAACATCTTCATCTCCACTCGCGTCTGCAGCGGCCAGTCAGTCAGGCATCATTAATCCAGGGAGGAGCCTCATCCGTTGTGTATTGGTTCACTTTACAACACTGTAGTGCTGTCTAAATATTGACAGAGCTCTGTTGTCTGGGTTATTGACTGTCATCAGAATGCTCCCCTTCAGAGCCGAGTGTAAAAGGGAACTGTGAACATCTTACGTGTGTGTGTGTGTGTGTGTGTGTGTGTGTGTGTGTGTGTGTGTGTG
>NW_022280032.1:13080101-13117812 GCF_004355925.1 Anarrhichthys ocellatus
CTCTTATTCACTGCGAGGTGTTGACGTTCGTAATGACAGTGATGATGACGATGACTGCATGCGGTTTGTGTTCACTGTGTGTTTCTTTGAGCGCCACAGTGATGGAAGACTTAATCCAGGTTCAGATCCAGGAGTAAGATAGAAGACGTTATAAAAACAGCCCATAAAAACTTAAAAACACACACTCATCTATTCCTAACTACTACATACCCTCCCACCTACTGCTCACACACACACACACACACACACACACACACACACACACACACACACACACACACACACACACACACACAGACATGAAAGTATCTGATATGCGAGGCGTGTTGATCCTGTTTATAATGGCGAGTTTCCCGGTGTAAGCTGTTGGTCTCCCCTAGCGTTGGTCTCCCTCTTCTCTCAAGCCCCTCATCTCTAATGCATGAGCCAGTCAGAGAGACCGCGGAGGCCAAAGAACGAGCAAAAGGGAGAGCGAGGGAGCGAGAGCGGACAGAGGGAGAGGCCAACCCCGGCACTGCGGCGCAACACTTTCATATTCTAATAAACCCAACATGAATACACCCGTACACAGAAAGGGAGGAAATTGCATTTCTAAAACTCTCTCTGTATCAAAGGGCATTCCGCTGAACATCTCTCTCTCACACACACACACATACACATACACACACACACACACACACACACACACACACACACACACACACACAGAGAGACACACATAAACATGCAGTCCGGCATTTTCCAAACCGGGAAAAAAATGAACTAACGCAAACATACACGCACGCACACGGGGCAGGCTCAGAGGGATTACAGTCTGCTGACGATAGCAGTTGAATACACACACACACACACACAGAGTCATAAAAACACAGAAAAACTTCTTAGGAGAAGTTTTGTTTGAGGAAGTTGTAACCACATGTCAGATGCGTGGAAACAGTGAAACAAACAATCTCTCTGATTATATCGATGGATCGCTGAGAGCGTGTGGAAAGCAAGTGATGTGACGTTGTGAAACAGCAAAACAGACAAAGAGCAGATCACAGGGCGAATATCCGGAGCAGAGAGGCAAATATTGTGCAAAACACGTACGCCCAACTCCCGGCTCAGACGGGTGCCTCATTTCTGGCCCCATCTCCTTTAGAGCAAGCCATTTAATTTCAGGCCGCTGATACCCATCCCTCCTTTCACAAGAGTTAATATCCCATTCTCCCTCCTTCTCTCTGCTGCTGTGTGATGGAGTCTCAGTGACAGCCTGTAATGCAGGCCTGTATGCATTGATTATATGACACCCTCCATTCAGGTGTGCTATTAAAGTTCCCCTCCTGTCTTCCTTTCTGCTCTGCCAGTGGAATAATGTCCAATAATAAGAGGAGCGGGTGACTGGAGGCGAGCGAGAGCCGGGGTGGACAGAAACACTGGTTCCCTGGTCAGGACTAGATGAAGACACGCCCATGTTTTTCAACCCCAGCACCGGAAGCCATAGAGGAACAGGGTGGGGGAGTGCATAATTGCATTTAAATTACATGACTATACCCCTCGTCTGGCTGCATATCTGCACCCATGTAAAATCAACCCACCCCACCGTCTGTAGCTCCCCTCCCCCAGCACTCAGCAAGGACGCCCTCGTGTCCGTCCCACACATGAGCATGCACACATGCTCATGTGCACAGCACACGGAGAATATGCCTTCAATTAGTGTTCAATAATGAGTGTGTGTCTGTGTATGCACCGTGGGGTTGACCAAGAACTTGACACGGCGATATAACCAGATGCTCCTGGGGAAAGGTAAGGAGAAATGCTGATGGAGAATAAGTTTAATAGGCGGCTGACCAACACCAAACTCATATGAATGAATTGATCACATTAATCAAATGAAGCAATGAAAAAAAGACAAAGTGAGGCAAACTGCAAGAAAATAAAGGACCATGGCCAAATCAAAAACTATATAACTCAAACAAAACTTGAGTAAACAACTGTACTTATTATTAAATCACAATAGACATTTAAAAAGTCATACAAACCCGACTAGACTAGATTAGTCTCTGTGTTTACGCGACGCAGCAGCGGATGAAAGAGGGAAGCTAAACTTCCTCCAGGCCCCAGTGTAACTTAACGAGAGCATTAAATAATAAGTGGCGTTTTGTAGCAGCCACAACCCAACATGGAAACTCTGATTGAGCAAGTGCGACTGTTAACCTGTTAACCTTTGTTCAGGTGAGAGAAGCCAGGCTCATGTTGGTGGCTCAGTACAGACAGTACCAGTACAGTCATGGTCACTGTTAACATCTATCATGATACCAAATGTTAACATTACATTAAAACCAAGTATTGGTGCTTTTCGTAAATGTCTTTTAGGGATTTATTTTGTAATTTTTAGAGAAACACGCATTTTCTTCCTTCCTCCTTGATGTTTTTTAAACTTTGTGAATCAACATTTGGGTTCCACACCTGAATTCAAAACACAGTAATTCATATCCATGTGATGAGATAATGAGGCCATGATGAAATGAATACTTCTACAATATTTTAGAACCTGACTAGAAATGTAAAGTCTATCCTGTAGGTTGGTACACACACCCATTATAGTGACTAAATCAGGTCATATTATTCCAGCTGTACCCAGCCTGAGACAGACAACATCTTTAAGCCTTCTGCTCTCACCCACACACTGTTCCTGCTGCATCGCATGGCGGTCTACCTTCACCATCGCTGCCTTCTCTTTCTGTCTCTCTGGGAAGCTCCAGGCCGAGAATAGAGCTCAGAGCTCTATGGTTTACATAAACCACAATACCTCCTCAGCTTGGAGAGAGGGGGGGGGGGGGGGAAGACACAAGCATCTGTTTTTGTTTGCATTTTATTCCAAAACATAAAATTGAATCAATCTTTTAATACTCTGGATTGTATAAACATGGGAGAGAACTGCTTGAATAAATATCAAGAATGAAAGTGGATTTCTCGTGGCTGACTTATCTACGCGGTTTATTTATGAACACCGCGGCTGGTGACAAAATAGGCCAGACGTAAAAATACAGAGATAATGTGTTTAGCCCTTTTTTCATTTTCTTCTTTTTAAGTGAAAGAATAAATATTGGGATTTACATCACATTTACATTTTTATCAAAATCAAGTCGGGTGCCACTAAACCTGCGTGCACCGGTTCCAATCCGCGGTTGCCATGGACAACTGTGAAAATAACAAGAGCGGCATGACACTGACATCTTTAACAGGAAAATCATTAAAAGCAACATATGGGGCCAGATGATGCTGTCTGTGCCACAGTCAGCCTGTGACTGATAAACACCACGCCGGATCCATAAATAGACTAATAGCTCTTTGACTGCTCCCACTACAGCGCACTCAGTCAGGACGGTTAGTGGGTGTTTTTGTAAAAATGATAGATAAAATCCTCTCAATCTCAGAGACTCATAACAGTGGTGTGTAACAGCACACACACACACACACACACACAAACAAAGCAGACACACACCTAAACATATCCCAGGGCCATCTATCGCTGGCCACGGAACACCCGCCAACGCTTAACTACTTCTCATACACACATATATTCATACGGTATTATGCAGAATAACAGTTTTATGGATTTTAAATGGCATTCATTTACGAACACTGTGGCTAGCCATCACATGGAAGGGCTATTTTATCCCCTCTTAATGTAGATTAGTCTTCTTGGGTGAGATGCAGAGGGAGGTCCGGGACATTAGGGAAGTTGGATCTGTCTCCAGCCACTGATTAAACACCGGGCCAAGGTGAAGGAAGAGAAAGGGATCGCATCAATTGGGGCTGAAGCCCGAATGCATAATGGAACCATCACATGAATGCTGCGCCTCCATTTATCTCCTGTTGAGTGTGAGGATTCTAGATAACAAGAAGCCTTTTCCGTCCATATTTCTTCTACCTCAAGATTTTTTACGAGCGGCGCTCCGGTTATTACACGTACACCGCGCAGAGTGAAACAAACTTCACACAACCAGCACTGAGAACCACAGCAGATCCTCCACAGCCAGGGACATGACTTTCTATAGTCTGTGCACGCTCCAGTGTATGTGTGTGTGTGTGTGTGTGTGACAGGTTTATAGGAGTCATTTATCCTGCTCAGCGGGCTAGTGTAGTGCCGAATGGTGGCCTGAGTGCCAGGCGTAGCTTATTGTTGTGTAGCCTTTATGGGCTACATTAAGTACAGCTGAGTGAGAGGGAAACATACAGTACAATACCCTGAGCTCACACATGTCATACACACAGAGATTAACTACCTCCCTGGGCCCGGGGCAGGCCTGCATCCGCTCAGCACAGAGTGGACCCTGGCACACTCCCTCCAACTGCACCACAGACAGGGGCCAAGGTATGCGAGCGTGTGACGATGTATGCGGGTACTGAAACTAATTAAGTAAAAGTTCAGGAAGCATTTGAACTGAGAGTCTCCAAAATCATTGTTATCGATACTTGGCCTGTTTAAGATTATGGAGGCGGAGTTTGCTCTAAAGTAGACAAGGCAGTATTTCAGTCACAAGCAGCGCAGCCCAGATGGTGAGAGATCAGAGCGGGTCATTAAAAAGTCTCCCTCTCCACTCCTCTGATCAATCTGCGCTGTAAAAAACAACACGGGTCACATATCACCACTGGACTGCTCATGATAGGCTTCGTTAATAAAAAAATCAAATGAAAAAAAACAAAATACACTTGTTCTCAGACACACTGGCACAGACAAACGGGTCCAACAGTCAGGCGATTTGAAAAGCAGTTTTATTCTCTCACTTACCTACTTATAACCCCCCACCCCCCACCACCAGCATGTCTGCTTTTTTGAAAGCTTCATAAGCGTCGCCTCTTCAACTGTGTTCCGCCGTGTAAAAATAGAGGCCATTATATTGCCTAATGCCTACCTGCCAGCCCTCTATGCTCCCTCCTGTACACGGAGGCTTTTACATGATGAGGTGGCTGACATGTTCCACACACACCATCCATTACCATATGTACACTGGATGAGACTCAGCCTGCGCAACTTATACTAATGCATGTTTGGTATGCCCTGTGGGGGTGGGAGACATACGTGCACACGCGCACGCGCACACACACACACACACACACACACACACACACACACACGCACACATAACACGCTTGAACAAAGGGATGCGCAAACTCTCTCCCATACAAATATAACGGCAGCTCTGTGATACTATGCCACTTGTATTAACAGCAGGATGCTTTTAAAGTAAATAAAAACATTACAGCCGGCTCTCTGGGTGAGGCTTGGTCCTGCTTCTCAGAGGCTCGCTCTGTGTACGTGCGTGTTTGTGTACGTGTGTACGTGTGTACGTGTGTCCGCGTGCGACTAGAAGAGGGGGGCAATCCTCTGCTCTGGGGCGGCGGTTCTTCTATAATTGCCCCTCTAGGTGCCTGTGTGCTGGAGAGCTGAACTGAGGGTAAACACAGATCTAGAGATGATTAATAGCCAGAGGTCAGGGCGGAGCACAAACAGGCAGTGAGGCTGAGACCTCACTCCAGCCTTCCTCGGCCGTCCAAAACTACACACACAAACACACATACACACACTGCACGCCAGTAAAGTCAATTTTTCCGACAGCAGATCGCTACATGTGATCACACTGGCACATAAAAATCCCAAAACATCCATCCATCCCCGGGTCCTCTGAGCAGAGTGGAGGAGAGGCTGGAGATAAAAGAAGAAGTAGACTGAGCAGGTCAGTCGGGGGTGAGGGTGAAAAGTTAAAGTTGAAGGGTGAAGGGGAAGGGTGAGGGTCACGGTATCCAAGTCCATAACAAGCCCTGATCAATACATGACCAGGAAGCCTTGAGGTCCTGTTTCTCCTGCATCCCTATGCAGCTGTAGGTGGTCTCCCACAGATTTTACCCTGGAGCAGAGAGAGACGCACACACTGCTCTCATTACCTGCCCACTTTGTCTTCTCTGTCCCCTGACAAACACGCACACACACACACACTGCTCTCTTCCGTACACTGCATCCCATGCACACATTTATATCTCTTGCACCAATCTGCACACACACACACACACACACACACACACACACACACACACACACACACACACACACACACACACACAAAACACACACACACAGCCCGAGCTGAATGGAGTCAGGTTGGGCGTCCCTTCATTTTTCATGCAAACGGTAATTTAGTGAGACTGCCTATTGATTGAGCGCCGCTTGTCTCCCAAACAATGCCACTTCAATCAGCGGACCGCGGGGGGAGGGGGGGAAGCGGGGGGCCGGGGGAGAGGGAGGAGATGGAGGGGAGAAGGGGGGGCGGAGGGAGGGCTGCCGATAGCTGCAGTGACTGATTTAAGAGATGGATAAAAAGCAGATACGTCCCCCGCCCCTGTACTGATTAATGACAGTGGCCAGAGCAGCCCTGGACTATGCATCATGATTTAACCACCAGCCCCTCATCTGAAGATTAGCGTGCACGCACGCACACACACACACACACACTATAAGAGCACACACGGTGCGTACTGTACCACACAAAGACAAGACACGGAAGGTGTGAAGGGAAGAAAAGGAAGTGAAGCAGAGAGAAAGACAAGTGAAAGGATAATGGGGTGAAAGGAGATACTGTATGACTGTGTTGAGTTGATTTTCATGAATGGCAGAAATATGCTTTTTCAAAAACCGAACTAACCAACAGTCCAGGCCATGAGGAGACAGATGTGTCCGGTGTATTCAAGTAACGTCACACACACTCTGGGAGAGAGTTTGTATTTCCATACCAATGTAATTTTCTTACCAGTCATGAGGCTAATTGTGTGCACCGTCAGCTGGACATGAGTTCAGGGAGAAGAGGTGTATGTGACTGAGGTAAGAGATGTGCGTCTGTCTACTACACTGGCCTCTCTACACTAGTTAAAACGTAACTATGAAAGCATTAAGAGCGCTGCAACTGACGGTAATTCTGATCATTGATTCATTTTCTCGATTAAATGGTCTCATCTAAAAAATGTCAGAAAGAGTCCGAGGTTACGTCTTTGAATGTCTTGTTTTGTACGAAGTACTGAGGTTTAATCAAAAACACATTTTTACCTTATGGCAATAAAACAACAATTGTACCACAGCACAGAACAACATAATAAAATGGCGAGGATGGTAGAAACTCTATTTATATTTTTTAAAACAGCTGTAAATTGGTAAGGTGTGTGATTGTTTTTCGGGGGGGACAGAAGGTGTGCTGTAGAAAGTGTATTTCTCTGTGGTCCAGAACTTGGTCAGTATTCCTTCACAAACACTCGTCCCTGTATCGCCTCATACAGCCACGAGCAAAGCCCAACGAGTTCTCCTTCACAACATTCAGTACGGTGAAAGTACGACTCCTGAGAAAAATGATTTGGTGATGAGCTTGAACACCCCTCTCGTTCTACAATGAGTCTATTAACACTTTGAGAGTAAGGTGTGAAAAAGGTTGTGAAAGTGTTTATCTCGCACCTCAACATGCATAACAAAGTACAGCTCCGGTCCAATCAATCCCAGTGTTCCTAGCCCAGGCTGATACAACCTGTACCAACCAGACAAGGTTTGTGCTCAAGTGCTGTGCTAAAACCTAGAGCGCAGTGTAAAGTTGTGCGAAGGAAAACACAGACTCCGGTCCATTAGTTGTGTTGGAAGCCGAGGAGGAGGATCGGAGCCCCTCCCTGCGGCTGCTAAAATATTCATCAGACTCCCTGAGAGCATGTCTGCTAATAGTTATACATGGAGCAGGAGAAAGAAGTGAGGAGGAGGAGAGCAGAGGGGTGGGAGCAAGGCAGGAGGAGGAGAAATTGGGGAGATGAGCGATGCTCCCTGTGTGCATGTCAGCTAATAGTCAAACATGAAGCGCTAGGAGGGAGGGGAAGAAAAAAAAAAAAACAGGAGAAGAAAGAGAGGGAAGTGAGAAAAGAGGTTGTTTAAATAGTCTGTGGCTGAAATCACAGGGGATGAACCACGTGAAATGAAAAAGTGCAGGAAGAGAGAGAGACAGAAGGAGGAAGAGAGAGAAAGATTGAGAGAGAGTAATCACTCCTTTTCCTCCTCCCCTGCCATCACTCGCTCCTCCGAGCTGCATTCCAGATTGATTAAAAGCCCCTCTTGTAATTGTCAGATCTTGTAAGAACCATCTCTGTGTTTCAGTGTGTGTGTGTGTGTGTGTGTGTGTGTGTGTGTGTGTGTGTGTGTGTAAGAAGGAAAGGAGGGGGGGTCATCTGTGTGAGCTGGGTAGAAGAGAAACCCAATTTCAATCACATCAACCGGTGTAACAGTAGTGACTTCAATAGCCACCAGTCGCTACCACATCAATCAGAACTCCTACTCAAGCAAAGAAATATTGTTGATGTTGTTTTCTTTACAAACAGCAGCCCAGGTAGCCGAGCTCTATCTCTGTATCCTGCCGAAAGAAGAAAAACATACATGTGCATCAACACACACACACGCACGCAGTCATTTCTCCAGTCATTAAAATGAGAAATGGCCGATGGTGTGGGAGCTGTTGAAATACCATTAAGAAATGGAGACAAATGCAGTGAATCCCAGCCTGCTAAGGCAACCTCACTACAGTAAATCAGACAGTGACGAATATTACTGAGACCACGCCGCATGCATATGCATACACAAGTACGGGCATACACAAAACACATGTGCACACACTCATCCGCATACAAACTGTGCAAACAATCTGCGAGGCACCTTCTGAAAAAGCTCCTTCGGTGGATTAATGAGTAATTATCCTAATTAAATGTTTCCTGATCATCCGTAGTGATATATGGATGATTATTATGTTCAGAGATGATTAAATGATAGTATAACAGAGCAGTCTGATATCATTTCAAAGAATTAATGAGCGTACGTACAGAGGAATTATGTGGAAATACGGCACAAATTAAAGATTGAATTAACTTTGATCTAATCAATTCGGGACTAATTGTGAGCCGGAGGAATTTTTTTTTGCGATTTAATCACAGGTGGAGAAGCAAGCTCTGTTCATTTATTGTTGAAGGCACAACACTGAAAGAGGAAGTTCAACATGTGAAAAAATGCAATCAAGATCATCCTGTGCAAACATAGCAACACCCCCAAGCAGACTGTACTACAGTATGTGGTGTTAGATGTTGAATGGACTGTTTTTCTCACTGAGAAGATGAGCTCGTAAACTGCCTAATGTAAACTGTTTTCATTTTATCGACCGTGCATGCAGATCGAGAGTTGAGAAAAAGGTTCTATGGAATAAAACAACTTCTCTTTTGATCCTTTGAAGACATATCTGCTCTTATGACCAGTTGATTGTGTTACTTAGTCTAATGTAAACCAATAAACGAGGCTAACCTTGTGAGCAGGGTCGATGCTTATTTAAAAGCTCATTGATTAACAGTTGTGATTATTGATCATGCCATGTGGCCCAGACAGGATTGACGGATCTGATAGGTCAGAGTCCAGATTCACACAGACAGAGGGACAGACAGAGGGACAGACAGAGGGACAGACAGAGGGACAGACAGAGGGACAGACAGAGGGACAGAGAGGACAGGGTTGGCAGGCAGAGAATCTGATAGATAGATAGATACACACACACACACACACACACACACACACACAGATACAGTTCCTCTTCATAATTCCGTACTGACTTGAAGAGATTACTCGGAGTATCAACTTATTATCTGCACAGTACTTGAACCACTTCAATATTTTCGCCCTAACCCCTATCTCCCGCTCCACCGCCTGATTCACTTCTCAATACAGTTCACGGTGCAGAGCCGAGTAGTTGCATGTGAAGGAGATAGTAAGCAGTAATATTCAATTATTGTATGCACGGCGTCCCCGTCCCGCCCTAAATTGATTTCTTACAGAACGGGAGGCATCGCTCAGCACTGACACACAGCCATGTTTCCCCCATCTACCACATCCCACGCAAATTACTCCTCCATCTGCTCTCCCTCACCGCATCGCGCATTTACCCCTCTCCACCCCTCTCCTCCCTTCTCTCCTCTCCTCCTCTCCTTTCCTCTCCTCTGTCATCATCTCCTCTCCTCTCGCCGTCAGGCTGCACAGCTATCGGCAGTTGGCATTGGGCCCCGGCTCCCATACAGGACGTTTAATCTGTCTTTAATCTCTTTGCAACGTAATGGGAAATGGTTTTGTGTTTTACTATTTGATTGAAGCTGCGAGCCCGCCCCTCACCACCGTGGGACTGAGTGTTTAGGAGTGGGAGGTGTTTTCAATTTTGCCCTTGCCTCAAATTGTCTTTTATCAAAGAATTCATATCAGTAATATGATTCTACATATTAACCAGGCTGTTTGTAAGTGGCCTAATAGGAACGAGTGGAGAGAGACAGATAGAGCCAGAGAGGAAAATGAAAACTGGCTTCCACTCACAGAAGCTAAAGAAGAAAAAAAGAAAAATGAATTAGACTGAATTAAAAGGCTGCTGAAAATATCCACATTTTTCATTTGCAATATTCCAGAGGAGCCCAAAGAAAGATAAATACTTGGGCTGCGGCTCATCTGTAAAACAGAGAGAACTGAAGCTGGCACATCAGAGTTGTGAAAGTTTTCTCCCGTCAGGTTATGCCATCATCATAAAGACCTTTACAACTGTACCTTAATAAAGCCACAGAGAGGGAGTCGGTCTAATCAATACTTCATATAGTGGGGATTATTGTTTGTTCAGACTCAACATAGATTCAAAACATCTAGGCTCGATACTCATGTAAAGCTAGAATTGATTTGTTCATAAAAGCAGTGAAATTGTTGATGTCACATTTATGTTTCGTTTTTTTTTTTTTTTTCCAGCATCACATTTTTTATTCAAACCCGTATTGTCACTTTAACAAAGAACAGGCCTGCAGTAAACGATGAATGGCATTTACAGTCTCTGATGGTTAAAATTAACACAAATCCAAACATGCAAACACAAACACACATAAAGGTATGCAGACACACACACACACACACACACACACACACACACACACACACACACACACACACACACACACACACACACACTCTCCTATTCTAATTAAAAGGGACCTCTCTGCCCTGGGTGTGTGTGTGATATTGACACTTAGCTCCGTACAATAAACTTTATTGGCAAGCCCTGCTTGATTACAGCACTAAACTAGAATAACAAGGAATATGGTAGGAGGGGACGTGGATTATATACTAAACAGACATTAGCAGGCTCCGTTCTAAATATCTGCTGCATGTTAATAGCGAGCCCTGGCCCCTGAAAGGCCTCCGTCTCTGAAGAAAGCCTCTGTGTGGACACCAGCAGTGAGATGAAGCTGAAATATACTGTGCACAAATAAAAAATGACATGGATGAATTATAGGAAAGGTAGAAAAATAGAAAGAGTGGAGATATATATTGTAGGATGGAGGAAGGGAAAGAGGGATAGATTTCCCGTCATTAATGATCTATGGAAAATCCTCTGTCTATTTTCAGATATACTGTTAATGGCTGCTCGCTGCCATTAAAATCGTTGCCGTCCTGAACTCAGCTATTCACATATTGGCTGCTGCTTCATCTAATATTCATCTACTGGAGGTCAATGGCAGTGGTGGCATGCTTAATTTGTAAACACAAATTAGAATAAGAGTTTTAAATGAGAACAGTGTTGAGATTCAACAAATTAATGTATCACACCTCAAACGCCTTCAAGGTGCGCCCCCTCACTTGTGTCGCCATTTTTACAAACAGTTTAACAAAATAATATGTTTTTCTTTGAGTGTTCACTAAAAACAATAAACTATATCCATTCTAACCTATTTCAAAAAGTCTCCATCGATGGAGATGTGAGTTTTAGGACTGCATGAAGTTAAAACACATGAATGGACAGGCAGAGGGGAAGAAAGAAAGAGTTTGTCTCTCCTCAGCAGCCCTGTTGAAAGAGACTCTGAGACACCATTGTTGAGGAAATAATTGCAAACAATACCTGGAGGCAAAGTCTTTGCAAAGCCCTCTACTTCCTAGACATTAAATCACCAGCCAAAGTGCTAAATCAATTAGGCTTAACCAGCAGGTGAAGCAGAGGGTGTTGTGTTGTGCATTGACCCGATCTTACTCTCCTTGCACTTACACTTGGTAAACTTGTGTTAACGCGTCACAAGGTATGATGGGAAGTTAAATCAAAAGACCCAATAAGCTCTGTGCCATTGGCAACCTCACTTCAGTGAGTGGTGCACTGTGCATCAAGCCTACCTCAATGACCCGAGGCCTCGTGCCGAGGTCACCGGCTATTCGATGTATGCAAATCAAAAAAAGTTTAACAGACTGAAAAAAAACATTTGAAAGATGTGTTTTCTTTCAACAAATGTAGAATCTCAATTCCATCGACTGAGAAAAGCCTGTGATGACAGAGCTGTGACTCAAGAGCGTATGAACCGCAGCTGTCTGTCCCGCAGCTTCTCCCTTCACTGATCGACTTGTTCTGCTCAGTCAGTTGAACTACAATGACCCCTACTGGCCCAAGATGGTACTGGGATCAAAGCGCTCCTCAGACAAAGACCGTGCTCTTCAGTGAAAACTTGTGGCTTCTTCAACACAAACGGCACAATCAGGAGGAGAAACGACAGGAAATGCAATTCTGTTTTTCTTTTGTGTGATATAAACTCTTCTAAACTCCACACCCAAAATAAGTTTTCAAAGTCTTTCGTCATCTTCTTTCAGTCACTTCCAATCACTCCAAATTCTTCTCCAAAGTTAGAACAGACTAAGTGAGCAGTGTGAGTTAAGTTGAGATTTTGGGCCTGAGGTTTCTGTGAGCAAGGCAGAAAAATGGCGCTCCTGTGTCGGGTTTGCACGTGTGTCTGGAGGAGGACATTAGAGCGAGACACACATGCGGCCTCACCTTGAAGAACCACTGACCCCACACACCTTTATTGCATCTCCAATTAGAGGAGAGGGAGGGAGGAAGGGAGAGATACAGAGAGGGAGAGACGGAAAGAGAGAAAGAAAGAGGGGGAGAGATGTATTTCATAAATGTAGTTCCATAAAGAGCACTGACCCAAATGGCATTCAGTAATTCTTCCCTGTGCCAGAGGAGGTGGGGTAATCAGAAACTTCATCAAGCTCACTACTTCCTTCTCTCCTTCCCTGCGTCTGCAACACCTCCTTCTGTCCCACCCTCTGCTGGAACCTCTTAAACAAAAATCGCGTGTAATAACTGCATAAGGTATACAGTGCATCCGGAGAACGCGCATCAAAGAACATCCATCCATCCTACTTCATCACTTGGTTTTAATTAAACAAGTTTCCTCCACTCAAGAGTCTCGCCTCCGCTCATCTCTTTGATCTGTTCGCGTCCGACTCGCAGTAAAAGAAACTCTCCACTTTGAGAAAGTTGTACGTGTTCGATTCGGAGGACTTCCAAAGCAGCGGCGGTGCAGCATTGATTTAACGTACACAAAAAGGACACAGAGCTCTTACCAAAACATGTACTGAAAACATTAAAAGACAATTCCTTTGTCGAGTGCTGCGCTGTGACTACGGCCCCTTACGGTCCATATGGGTCGACTGATACAAGCAGAACAAATTCCTCTTTGAAACTGTTCAATACATTCAAATCTGTCTTCATGACAATGTCGGCAATACATATCAAATCTGTCACTGCTGCGTTGAGATGGATATGGGAGGGCAGAAATCCTGAAGAAAATAATACAATTAAAGTCCGTCTCAAGCCCCAAGTCCCTATTGATCCACTCGCTCTCTCTTCCTATACACTATGGACTTAACATGGACTTATTCTTTCTTAAGCACAACTGGGACCGCTCCCTCCCCCAGGGGTGCAACACTCACACAATGCTTCAAAAGAACATTTTGTTTATATGTTCAATACCAGAAACATCAATAAAATTATCCAATCATTAATTTCCTATTCAATACAAATTTAATGCAGAGCCACGGAGTAGCCAGCTCATATCCAATGAGGACATCTATCCTCAATCACTCAGCTCCGTGCTTCACATTGTGTGTGCGCGCCCACACACACACACACACACACACACACACACACACACACACATCAATGGGACGGTCCCTAAATAAGCCATTCCTTACAGACTGACTCAATACTGTAGAGAGGGGGGAAAGAAGGAAAAGAGCAAATAAGGAGGATGGGAGTGTTGGTGGTGGTGGGGGGTGGGGGGGGAGTTATCGTTTCTTAAGCACAACTGTCAAGGTGAGAATCTTGACATTGGAGCCGAAGAGACACAATTTCTTCTTCTAGTCTGCGGACCGTATACATTTGGAGATGCTGGTTTTGGTCACACTGGAGTACGGAACCAGTGGTGGAGGAAGTCACAGATTAGTTAAGTAAATGTAACAAAATACTCTATTACGAGAAAAGGTCCTGCATTCAAAAGCTTACAAACCTATCATCAGCAAAATGCACTCAGAGTATGAAAAGTAAAAGTAGGCATTATGGATTGAAAAAGACAATATTACATATCATACTATTTGAATGATTAATATTGATGCATTAATGCACGATTTGATGCATGTAAAGCATTGTAGGTTGTAGCAGGTTAAGGTAAAGCTACTTTTAAAAAGGGAAGTGCACCAATTTACTCTTGTCTTCTGAAATACTTATGTGTATACTTGTGTTTTTCACAGAAGTACTTATATGTATTTATATGTACTTGAATAAGACAAGAAATCTCTGACTGAACTGTTGCCAGTCGCGTGTCATTGTGGGTAATGTAGGCGCCAGGTTTTGACAAGAGAGACAATTGCGTAGAATAAAAACTATCAATGTCTCTGTTGCCAATCTGCTTCATCTATTCTACTTTGTTTACACTCTCATTTGTGAGCCTGACAATGTTGAGCATTGCTAAATAGGGGGAGTAGACTTTCAGCCACTTTATATACTGGTGGGTAGTTTAATCTTTAACAATTCATCGTTTACTGATCACACGTATTGTATGTAAAATCCTCACCTGTAAAGTAACTAGTGAGATGTCCGATAAAAGCAGTTAAGTAAAAAGCACAATAAATATAAAGTCAAATACAAGCACTTACAGTCCATTACCGCAGGGAACAGGTTTATGTGTGTGGAGGAACACGGAGCAATGGGGGATGAGGAAGAAATAAAAAGACACTCAAAAACCTTTCATACCTCACGGTTTCACTGTGACTTCTGTAAGGAGCTCTTATGCACTCCAATCAACACGCTCATTCCTGGAAAATTTCGAGATCAATGGCAGGTTCAACAGTTCCATGCTCCGTGATGAAATCCATAGCTCTCTGATGCATGTGATTAGGAAATGCGTGGAAATGCTATCAGTATTGATAATCATACAGGTAGTGAACCCCGCTGAACCCGCACCCAGCATAACCTCCGACATGATACACATCAGATAGAGCTGTGTGTGTGTGTGTGTGTGTGTGTGTGTGTGTGTGTTTAACATGTCAGAGCTGGCGAGATGACACAAGAGCCAGGGTTCACAGGTCAAGTAGAGTCAAACCAGGTAGGCGATTGGCTGATCAGGTCTGAGTGTAATGACTACTCAATGGTTGAATGCATTAGCCTAATCTAATGGGCCAGGTGGGAGAGGACAACGGCAGACGCATGGAACACATGATTGAGCACAACATGCAACAGCAACGCAATCAATAACACATAGAGTGGTCTAACCCCAGGGGGGGTCCCCACTACTGGAACGACCTGCTCCACATGCATTTAGGAGGCGCTCCGTGTGTGTGTGTGTGTGTGTGTGTGTCTGTATGTGTAAATATGTATGGTTGGTTGGTTAGGGGAGGACAGAAAAGGAACCAAGCTGTTGTCTGATTGATTGGATTATGAAATGAAAATCAAAGATTTTTTGTTTCTGGCCAGCGACCTCACACACGTCAGTGAGTAGCTGCTGTGTGTTTCTACCCACCTGAGAGAGAGAGTGATGCACTAAAACAAAGAGTGAAAGAGAAAGTTGTATAAAAAATGCAAAATCCAGGAAATGAATCACCAGTCTGTTTATACAATGAGTGGAAGGAGAGCTGATGTTTAGGTTGGTCCCAGGAGAAGAGGACAGGTGATCTGACCTTCCACCATCACTCAGCGACGAGCATTATGTGAACCTGTCTGTGGGTTAAAAGCATTGCAGAGCTCACGGGCACTAGTCTGTGCATTACTGAGGTCATTCACATCTCTCACCCCTATCAGATGAATGAGTTTAATGCAAAGTAGCAATGGAGACAACAAACAAAACACATATCAGACACTGTGTTGTGTTGAACACAGGACAAAGCTAGCAGGTTTAGAGAAACACTTTTTTTGGGAAAATTGTTAGAAATGAACGATTAAAAGGTGGCAAAACATTGATCAACTCACAAGGAGATCAACCACCAGAGAGAGAGAGAGAGAGAGAGAGAGAGAGAGAGAGAGAGAGAGAGATGACAAGTTAGGGACAAGAGCCAGTCAGAGCAGAGGACAGGCCTGGGTCAATACTTGCTGCATGCTGCTGACACTGCACTGCTCAACACACACACACACACACACACACACGTACACAAATGCATATGTGCACGCCACACACACACACATTTCCACATGGACGTGTACACAAAAGATAGAGAGACATCAGACCAATCAGTCAGCCGATGTCAATATTTCAAGAGGAAGACAGAGAAAAGGAGAGAATGCAAGTGTGTGTTGGTAAGAGGAAGCCTAACGTCCCCCACAGTTAAGTAACGTGTACACACTGAATTAGGTCTTTGTGACATCCGTCCTCCTTTCTTATCTTCTCTCTATCTTAAGGAAAAATGAACTGCAATTTTCAGCCAGACGTGAAAAAAATAATTCAAAGTTGTTAGAATTAAAACAATGCAGTCGAGCTTTATTCCATCTTCCTGTTGTTCTATTTCCCGTTAAATTGTTAAGATGTTTATCGACAGAAAATGAGCAAAAATGAGCAGAAGTGGCAAAATGAACTGGTTCCAGAACCTTCATGTGAATATTTGGTGGTTTACTTGTTTGCCTCCGACAATAAACTGAGAATCTGTGAGTATTGGACTGTTGCTTTGACACGTAAAGCAACAGAAGGTAACTAAAGAGTCACTTTGGTCTACGGGACCTTGTAATAGACATTTCTGAGTCTTATATTTGACATATTTTCATTTTTATTTTAATGACAATGAATCAATGAATCAAGTTGATAATTGGAAGTCTAATCACTAATGAAAATAATAATTAGTTGCAGTCCTAATCTCATTACCTCACTATGTGTGCGGTACTGTGTGTGCACAAACATGGAACATCTGGTGACTATTGTTTTTAATATCTGTGACGCTGCAGCCCTGCAATTCAATTCATCTTTATTTATGTTATCTGGATGTGTGTTTTGTGACTATGAGCGCGCGTGTGTGTGTGTGTGTGTGTGTGTGTGAGTGTATGTGTGTGTGTGAGAGATAGGGGCCTCTCCATCTTTGAAATGAATTAGCGCGTGGTGCCTTATTGAGTGAGGTGCAGTGTTTAAGTGAAACTGATGAGAGATGTGTGAGCAGCGAGGACTGGGCTATAAGTATGTGGCTGGGGTCACAGGTTAATCCCTATTGATTTACTCCACAGTCTGCATACAGCCACACAGGAAGACAAGGAAGGAGAGGCCTGCGTTAGCGCCTTTCACAGAGCACAAACGCAGGATAGAAATCACGGCTCACACACTCTCGCTTACCCGATGCTAAGTAGGGTAAGGACAAGAAAACGAAGTATCATCTCATCTAAATAGGTAGTTAAACACCTTCTACTGAGAAAGATTGCAGACCACGGCCTCCTGAAGATCAATGAGAGATATGATCAGCGGCCTCGTTTACACGTGATTACACGATCAGGAACACTTGTCCTCATTTCAAACTAAATATAAAGAGGTCCGTGTGTTCTTTTTCTGTTGTTTATGTAGACTGTGTTGAACATGAACATGGGGCCATATCTGTCATTGTCAGATTTAAATGCTACCTTCAGACTGTGAAATCGCAGCGACACCCAAAACGCATCAGACACCACAGTGTATTGGATGACAAATCCAAACAATATCCGGACCCAGCTGTATTTATAAACAAGCTCCTCACAGTCCCACCCCAGAGGCGGAAAGGTGAAATATTACATTAATATGAACAACTATTAATAATAAGCCCCCACCCTTTACCCCATCACTTCTTCTCTCTCCGTCTCTATCTCCCTTCTCCTCTCTCTCCCTGCCTCTAATCCTATCATGCGGGCAATAAGTGTATGCACCATGAGCACATTTAATTTTTGCGGTTGGTTTTCAGCGAGCCCAGAGGTGAGCCTTAATAAGGATCAATGGCACTTTATCTGGGACAGCACCCACTTCACAGCATGCAAATTACACAGCAACCCTTAAAAAAAGAAATGGATTTAATTAAAAAATGTAGAACCACGGGCTCTGGAAATTCAATTAAAGGATTTATGCAAAGGTTGGCTAGCTTTTTGTGTTGCAGTTCCTGCTTATATAATGAGCTTTTCATATTAAAAATCAATAGGTAATCTGGGCTAGGGGATCGGCTGCTTATGTACATTTTTGAAATCAATTTGAAAAATAGTCCATCAGCTCCATGTCACAACAAAGAGGGGAGGGAGTGGTGTGTGTGTGTGTGTGTGTGTGTGTCGAGGTGGGGGGTCACAGGAGAAAAAGCTCTGAAGCTCTAAAGGTAAGAGAGATGGAGGGCGAAGGAAGCAACGTGGAAGAGTAGAGGGTAAGTGAGTAAGGATGTCTCTCTGGCCAGGTCAGTTTCTGGCTCTTTGGCCTCTTCTGATCCCTTATATTGGAGAGAGAGTCCCTTGGCATTGAGGGTCTTGCTGGCTCTGACCTGTGGCTCTGGGGTAATTTAGCCCAGCCTCAGCCCAGCCTCAGCCCAGACTCAGACAGCCCGGGCTGGGGAGATGTCCTAATGGCCTCCCTGAGGTGTCTGGAGCTGGAGGAGCTGGGAGGATGTGGTTGAGGCTTTAAGTAATGTGTCTTCACAAACAAAACTGTCAAATTCCGTCACAGAAAGACATCTTATAAAGAGGTGAAACTAATGTGCACTGTGCAAAAAACTATTTCAACATTAAGCAGCTAGGCAGGATTACATTTTTCAGAAGTTTGAAGTTTTGAAAAATGACTTTCTTCAACTTCTTGGGCTTTCAACGCGGATATTGTTCCTACCTCCTTCACACTCATGTTGTATAACTGTACGCAGGCAGGAGGGGTGAATGACTGACTGCATACAGTAGCAGACTGTCAGCATTTGATTGGTTCTTTATTGATCCAGACACGCTCTCCATCACATCAACTCATCCACAATAAACCATTTACACAGTTTCCCTGTGCAATGGACCACATAACCAGGCCTCAGGCCATCTCTGTTCACCCACTGTGTGCGCGTGTGTGTGTGTGTGTGTGTGTGTGTCTGAGCATGTGTGTGTGTGTGTGTGTGTGTTTTCTTTAATGAAATGGTATCTCCGTGGACAATAATCCCAGTAACAGGATTGGGCAGGAACACACATGTCAATACAGCCGAATGGGATCGTATGCTTTTATCCATCCCCACACCAACACGTCTTTCTCTCTTCCACCATGTCTCTCTCTCTCCCCCTCTATGCCTCTCTCCCTCCCATACAGTGCAGCAGCACAGCAGGGAATGTCTGGCTTGGAATATCACGTTCATTATATCTAGCTCCTCAAATATCTTCAAAAACATGGCCTCTAAAAGGAAATCGGTGCATCATCAGAGAGGTCCACTCAGAGTATGTGAAGCTCATACCAATTGGCATAATTTGTAATATTCTCTCTACACCACTGAGGAGAAACCTACACAGCGTCTCCAGTCAGGCTGGAGCTGACCCCCCTCCTGTGTAGCTCCTAATCATCCAAGAGGACTCTATTACAAGGACCTGGCAGCTCATCTAACCCCACAGAGGGGAAGGGGGGGGGGGAGATTGGGACCTCTGCTCCTCTTTCTTTCCACATGGTTGAGCACCACACACACACACAACATCGGAGCACACATACACACTCGGGTTGCCTGGGTGTGCAGCAGAGCCAAAGCGTCTGTGTGCTACACTAGATCACTAGACTAAGAGCACCTGACCTTATGTCTGTCTGCAAGAGAGAAGCTGATAAAGAACACTGAAGTAAAAGTGTCTGCTGTGCTCGCGTACACCACAACCTCGCTGTGCGTCTGTTATATGCTAATGCTGACGTCTTCGTTGCAGGACCTGTCTCTGGGGTTAACCCCCGAGGTGCAGGAGAGAGCTCCTGGACACAGTAGGCAAGGCTCAGCCGAGGACGCACCGGCGGTCCCACTACTCCTGACTGAACAACCGCTGCTCTAATACAGTCCTGACTGCTGGTGCCTGGTCAAAAGTTCAGCCTGTGCATATGTAAAAAGGTGGCCTGGTGCCCGAGGCAGGATCCTGGGTGAAATAATCATGCTAAAAACGCTAAGAAGCATGGGACTAGGCGAGAGCGCTGATGAAACCGGCCCCTCGGGGAACTAAGATGCCTGATTGGACCAGCGCAGCCTCTTAGGCCCGTGCCCACAAAATCTCCCTCCCCTCTTTTCTATCCATTATAGTGGATGATGAGATACTGGAGCCCCCTGCCCACACTGATCTCCATTCAGCTCAAGCACTGTCTTGTGCCTATAGTTAAAGTATAGATTAGATGAGTATAGGCGGAGCACAGCTGCTCAGAGCCGGAGGGTACGCTGATCTTGAGGGAGCAATCAGTCAGTCAACAAAATGTCACAGGGTCAGCGTTACAGCGCGACAAGACGGTGACAACTTCACAAAGGTTACAGCCCAACTAATAACTGCAACAGTCACTGGAATTCATTCTGTGCTGTACGGATCAAAACCACAAGCCGAACACACATTTAAAGCGTACTGTCTAATAACTTTTACAGCATACGTTCATAGTCAAAGGCCCAAAATCCTATCCGGAAATCCTATCCGAGATCAAATAAATCAAGCTAAATCTATGTCAATCAAGGGTTGAGCATTAAACAGAACTGTGATAACGGCACACACACACACACACACATATACACTGTAAATCTGGGCACATACACATGCAGCACACACCACTGCAGGCCAGATCAGTCGACGCTGATAATCACACCAAAGGACACAGGCGAAACTCCCACTCTAAACACGCTGAATTAAAGAAACAGGAGTTACAGGCCTGGTCGCTCAATCTCTGATAAGTAGATCAAGGCACGGGGAGGGGAACATGATGTTAGTGAGAGATAGTTTGGCTGATTAAAATGTCATGGCTCTTTATAGATGCCTTTCTCAACTCAGCAAAATAGAATCAGCTCTGTACATCAATAGCAGAGTGGGCTGTGCTCGCTGCTAATAGAGAAGTTTCTTTCCCTTAAGTAGAATCCACAACGCAAAGGATGCAAAGTTGAGGAAGTCAAAATACATTTTGGTATAAAAAAAACGCGAACAAAACGCAGAAGCAGAAAGATAAAAGTTAAGGGTAAAAGTGAAGAGCTGATAAAATTAGAGAGCATGAAGCACAGTTAATGTGGGAGGAAGGCACGGACATGATTGCATGACCAAATGTGGAGCTTATGGCCTGACATGACATCTCCTCTCCTTCACTGCAACAATCAAATTAAAGATTTAGGACCACATGTGGCTCCAGGTGTTTCAGTAGTCTCCATATTGTGAATTTGTGTGTGTGCTTGTCCATGTGTGTGTGTTTCTTCTCGTGTAGGGCAACTGTATATATCACTCCACCTGTGCTCCTATAAATCAAACCTGTGTTTTAAATGAGAGGCTGGTTATTTGCGCAAGAACACACACGGGGGGCTTTGTGATTGTTTTTTGGAGTCGACATTCTGCTTATGTTTGCATCCCAGAACAATCTCCATGGATCCCGCAAGCGTACGCAAGCAATTAAAGCGATACCATCTTCATATCCCTGCAACCAATAACTGAAATAATATCACTGTTTTATTAAGCCCTTAATGTGGGGGCAGAAGGAGTGAGGAGTGGGGTTTTAAAGACGATACACTTTCAGGGGCCTTATCAAGCCCAGATTTAAATAAGAGCAAATGCTCAGCTTAAGGGTGTGCCTCTGTATCTGTATCTGTGTGTGTCTGTGTGTGGCCTTTATCAGACATGAGTTTTAGCTAATCGCTGTGTCAGCACACCAGAATTTAATTACTAGCTCTACCTTTGTCCTTTAATATTTACTAACATCCACACTACGTTTAATTAACCACGTGTAGAAAAGCGACAGCCCCGTTCTGGACTAGAAACCGCTCCGCTAATTGCATCTGTGCGCTCGCATCCAAAAAACGTTACACACCCTTCTTCTCTTAGACACACAAAACACACACAAAAGTGTCATCCACTTTAGGGTACACTTTCAGATCTGATTAAAAAGACGGTTTAACAAATGTTGGTCTGGTCTAAAAATGACACAGTCCAGAGGTTTGACGATTGAAACAAGACGGCGAGCGATGAAAAAGAGCTAAGACAAATGTAACAGAAGGTAAAGAGGGAAGGGGGGGGGGGTGTTTTGTGATAGAAATAGTCAATTGAGGAAATGTTCAGCTTGGCATTTTGCGAAAAAAGGTGCTGAGGAGCAGTTCCTCTCATCTCTCATCCTGTGTCAGAAATAGGGGAGACAAATGACGGCCCGAGGCCTTGTGTCTGTCAAACATGATGGATCAGAATAACGCTTCACTAAAACTCCAACACGCTGCCTTCCAACGCATCACACCTTCCCTTCAGTGCAAACACTAAATTGATAAAGTACGAAGAGTAGCTAATGGAAAGATGTAATAGTCAAACTAAAGCATATATTAGGAGGCCGTGGAGCTTAAAGGGTAGAGAGCTGCTATCAATTGAAAAGTCTTACAGAGCAGAGGACACAATATAGACTAAGATCAATCATAGTGTTGGAATTTTATCGTTCATATTCAAGGTGTGTGAGGACGTTAACCTCAGGCACCTAACATCACCTTATAAGTGCACATATGGGCTGAGGACACTTTCACGTAGTCATTTAGTGGACACCCACAGCAGATCCAACCTCACACGATCACAAAAGCTGCCACTCTGAGCTGCACTGTAGAGAAACTTTAGCAGTGCGTTTTTATACCTTATGATCCAATCGGATGCCATTGACAGCCATAGGTGAGCCCAACCACACATTCATGATGCGGCTGTACCTCCTGCACCATCTTGAGACCCCTTTGCACCCCTTAACTGGGACCAGTTTGCCAAAGGGAGACCCGACCAGGAGCCGTTAGCTCCCAGGGGTCGTGCTAACTCCCGCCACCATCACGCTAGAGAGTCAATTCTCCGAGGGGGGGGGGGGGGAGATCTGGTTTTATTGTTCAAAACTAAACTTAAACAGATAAGAAATAACACAGGTCCCTCTGGCACAGCACCTGGCCTCCTCTCTTTGCATCTCTCACAAGCAGCCCGCGAGGACATTACGTCTTTACTGTAGTATTTGAGTCCGCCTGCTAATGTGACTCAGAACTCAAGATAATGCACCTGAAAATATCTGCTAATATGCTCTCCTGATGGGGATGAGATAAATGCTAAAACATATTTGACAGAGAGCTTATTATCTTAGTGCTCTAGAGTACATGACTGCATAGGAGGAGAGACTTGAGTTTGTGCAGTGCATTTACTGTAACCTGATAGTGGCGGTACACAGGATCTGGAATATCGCCTACCCTTGTGAGAGGATAGGGGAACTGCCTCTCAGAGTTAAATAAACAGTGACAGGAGGAAGAGGAAAACAAACAGCAGACTATCTCTCTATCTGTGAAACCCAGACTCTCTCCGTGAGCCCTCAGCACTCAGCAGATCAACCCCTCTCCATCCTTTTCCTCTCCTCTCTCCCAGGAACGTGCCAAGACAAATATATAGGCTGAGTAAAGGACACATCGGAGCCGGAACACGACGACAGTAATGCAGCGTGTCGAATTCACCGGCTTGCTTTCCATGTAGAACATTATAACTAGCAACAGAGCAACGCAAAGTTACCAAATATCAACCAATGCATTCTGGTGGTTATCAACATCTGTCGGTATGGAGAAAATCCATACCGGTCGTATGGTCGTGTCAGGTCGTGTAACCGTTTTATGCAGTCACAAGGTTATATAACACTTCAAACTGGTTTTGTCCCTTACCATGGACTTGGTGAACGGTCTGGCCAGAGAGAAGAGGAAGGTCATCAGCCACCAGCTCCGGTGAATGGAGGTGTACATCATGTTCCCAGGATGCACCGCGTTGGAGGTGACGCCGTGAGGTGAGAGGCGGCGGTGGAGCTCGTTGCTGAAGAGGACGTTACAGAGTTTGGCTCGATTGTAAGCCACCATCGACCAGTACTCCTTCTTTTGGGGTGACAGCAGGGCCAAGTCCACTTTGGCACATGAGTCTAACAGGTCTGTGAACCTGAAACATAGTCCAGATCAAGAGTAGTTAGAGAGAGAGTGTGTGTGTGTGTGTGTGTGTGTGTGTGTGTGTGTGTGTGTGTGTGTAGGCTTTCTACTTGACAGATGTGTGGTGCAGGCTGCATACAAATCAAAGACGTGACATGATGTTCTTTAATTGCCTGCGACAGAGCTGTTAAACTCCAGATGTTTGACAAGGCCCCTTAAACATTACACCACTCGTTGTGTTATTATGCAGTCACGCAATAACATCACAATACACGGGCGCAAAAACTGCACTCCCTGTGTGTGGTGTGTGTTCGTGTATGTGTGGGAGAAAGAGACATGGGCTCCAAACCGGTGGAACACATCCTACATATTAATCCAGTCATTAGAAAACAACCAATCAAAATGTCACCTGGTTTCCTTGTTGTGATTTTACAAGCTTGCTGCCTCTTGTTTACTGTCGCCTTCCGCAACATCCTTGCTTGGCTAAATTACAACATCTGCAGGCTTTTCATTTCATGTGCTGCAACTTCATAACTACTTTAGCAAGTAGAGGTTGATAAATCTTGCTTGAGCACCAAATCCCTTTTTTTTTTATTCCACCAAAATGTGTTCACATGTTACACTGAAGTTGTGCCTGGTTACACCTGGATGTGGTTTTACAGTGAAACTGTAATCAATGAATTACCTTGCCAGATGCTTCACACAAAACTAAAAAAAATAGAGATTTTGGTTTGCTAAAATATCTCGTATGGAGCCAGAGATGCACATTAGATCTCTCAGAGGTAATTTCATGAAGGATATCATCACCCCTTGTTGGACCAGATCAGATGCCGCACTAGGGCAAAGTAAACCTGTACTGGGCCAATTCCACAGTAAGCCCCTGTGGTGGAAACTGATAAAGTGTCCAGCCATTCCCTGTGTGTCCATCTCTCCCACCCCTGTCCCTTATAGGTCAATGCTTTACCAGCAGACAAGGGGCTTAGGGAATACAATATGCTGCCAGGTCAGGGGTCACACGCCGCTTGTGAGGGGAAGCTAAGTGAATAAGCAGGAAATCAGCGGAAACTGAAAATAACACAAACAAAAAAGCGAGAAACTTCAATAGATGTAATATAGGTCTGGAATGAGGTGGACAGAATGGAAGATGTAATATGAGATATTGTCTATTTTCGCTCCTTCTTCCCCTCCCTCTAGTCCGTGTCAGTGTGTAACTGACTCTCTCTAGTCCAGGCCTAAGCCCTCTTTGAAGGGGTTAAAGCCACTGCTGCTTGTGGAGGAGAGGAGGAAAGGTGAGTGTGTGTGTGTTGGGGAGGCAGAGAAGGAGAGCGAGAGAGCGAGCTGCAGGGCAAAGAGTGGGGAGAATACCTGACCATTCTTGGCCTTTCACTGTGTTTAAATCGTTCACAGTTTCAATAGCAGGCCTGACAGTTTTCACACCACCGAAACTTGTGTGACCTCACTGTTCTCACGGTGTAGGCAAGTCTTGCATCAATCAAATGCTGTCAATACTCCCTCCATGACATGCTTTCTCTCAATAAGCGTTTCCTACTCTCTCTCTTCCTCTTCCTTTTCCTACAGCCTGTAACAGCCTGTGACCCCAAGTGAATCTGAGTGTCAAGTCGTCCCCTCCGCTGCTCCTGTCCTCTCATGCATGGCAGTCTGTATAACATAACTCATACGAGGGCCCCTGTAATAGTGCCGCTGTTTGATCTGCTAGAATAACTCTGCGTATGTTCTCCTTGTCTCAGGTCACTCTGCCGAGCTCCGATCAATCACTCTGCTTGGCCGTCTGACTGACTGGAGACTGGATCAATGTCGCACGCACACGCACACACACACACACACACACACGCACGCACACACACTCACTCACTCACTCACTCACTCACTGACTCTGAAGCACATGGCTCAGGGCTTGGGCTCACAGATCACTGCAAGACATCATGCCTGACTACTGTATGACAGGAAAAACAGAAGCCTATGGAGTGGAGTTGACAAAAAGATAAGACTTGAAAAATAAAAGACGGGAGAAAGGGGCTGAGTCAGGGGGTCAGACAGAACGGAGCAGATACTTGATCAAAGTTAATTTTAGCTGATAAGTCCATCCATCATGTTGATGATACGTTTAATTCATAGTGACGGCATGTGGAGGGAAATTAGTTTTCAGTGAGTGAGGCTGTCATGTTTGACAATGTGCATTAAGTCTGAGCTATCAGTTTGTCACCAAAACTCGCCAATGTAGCAGCTATAACTGCATGACTGGAGTTGAAGAGTTGTTGACTTAAATATGGTTTAACACTGTATGCTGGGAATACAGAGGGGGGGGGGAGACTTTGTGGTGCTCACGTTTAACTACATTTCCAACCCTAACCCTGCCAGGGGGGTTCATTTCCATTATGGCAACCTGTTATCACATCAGCTTTTTACTGTCAAGTAAATCA
This sequence comes from Anarrhichthys ocellatus, assembly GCF_004355925.1. Taxonomy (NCBI): domain Eukaryota; kingdom Metazoa; phylum Chordata; class Actinopteri; order Perciformes; family Anarhichadidae; genus Anarrhichthys; species Anarrhichthys ocellatus. Next base: position 13,106,982 of record NW_022280032.1, read on the forward strand.
GTACTAATATGAAAGTACATTTTCATGAAAACTGAAGCTAGCAGAAGAGAGTGGTACTGTAATCAGTAAAGCAGTGTTTACTATGTTGATTAGCAATAATCACAAATTACAGATTTGACTGGAAAGCATGGGAGTGTCATTGTGCTTAGTCCAGTTCATGTCTGTCTATGGTTTCCAGTGAGAGCTTATCTTAAAGAAAGGGAGATATAGGGAAATCAAAGACACCATTGCAAGTGGTGAGGGTTTAATACGTTATACTCAGTGGTGGGCCGGTGTTCGGTGTTTGTTTACTGGTCGGTGTTCGGTGTTTGTTTACTGGTCGGTGTTCGGTGTTTGTTTACTGGTCGGTGTTCGGCGTTTGCCGGCCGGTGTTCGTTCTTCATTGTGTTAATTACATTGATTCTGACTTGTCCGTTAAAGAGGAAGCATCCCCCGTCATCGCGGGGTTATTTCGGACATTTGATTCTCTGTTTGAATCAGGAGGGAACAGCTAACTGCTGCTGTTTCCCAAGCTCCCTGAACACACGCGGGGCCTCAGCTGTTTTTTGTTATTGTTCCGGGTTCAAAAGGTCACACATCCCGTTGTCTGTTACGTGAGCGCAGTCCACCGAAAACATTATATTTCCCACAATTTAAGCTTCCGCATTTTCCAAATGCACTAGTATTATTCAAACGTATTGTTCGGTTCGTAAGCCTCGTACCAAACGGTTTAATACGAATACGTGTATTATTACACCAATAGAAACAACCGTAGCTCAGTAGGACAGCACAGAAGGACCAGGTATAAAATGCATGGCCCGCCACTGGTTATACTTAATAGCCTGGCCTATATATTGTTTCCTTTACAAATGTTTATCAATCAGTTACGATCATCAGTAAAAAAAATCCTAAAATCTTAAGAAAGACACCTACGATTATCTATTCTGAGACGGGTTAAAAACAAGATTGACTCAAAATGTAATTTTGAGGAAGCCAGATACAATGTGACACAAGGATTAGAAAATTACAGCTTGGAATTTGTCTGGCATTCTTGTATTTTCATCCATGTTGCATAAGACCATTGCATGAGTTAGAGGTTCCCCGTGGAGTCTTTTTTTTCCCCTCTTAAAGCGCTTTGGAGCAGTTTTTTTTTAATGGGGAACAGGTGTGTGTCTGTCCCCTAAACTCATTCTGCACCGTCCGCTGCAGAATTATGAGCGCCGCTGCTAAAATTTCACACGACCATTAACATCCGCTGTGCTTCTCCGAGTGTGGGGCTCAGCCTCTTCACACACAATGGTGCAACTGCTGGCATTTACTCCTGGTGTTCCTCGCCACTGTTTCAAAGAAGGAAATGATGGGAGTAACAGGCGAACCAGCTATAAAAATGACGAATTTCCTTTTGAAATAAAAGAAATGCTGTGCGAGGATCTAATTTATGCCAATGTGAAGAGTGGTTCGTGTGGATTTTAAAAAACAACTGATAAATGGTTGGAAAGTTGACTCATAAATATCAAAAGAAACTTTAAAGTGTTAAATTTAAGGACACAATCTGGTGTGGTGGTAGGTGGAAGTGCCACTGGTGTGTTCTCGTACGTGCACACATGGACGCACATGTGCACGTGGATGACACTGTGGTTTTCACACTATTCCAACCACGATAAGAATTATATTATAAAAAAATGCACATGTAATGCTTATTATATATTAAAATAGACAAAGACTCTGGTTCTCATTTTAACTGTCTTCTTTTGAGAACATGTTGATGCACTAATACATTGTCAACCTTTTTTTTACATGACTAGTTTACCGTCTTTACCTGTGGGACTCAGAAGATACCACCACAACACGGGCGGGGGCCGAGCAGCGCAGCACGTCCTCTAAGCACTGGACGAGCAGGAAGTGACCTAGATGGCAGCTCTGGAAGGTGGACTCCAGGCCGTCCTCCGTCAAGCTCCAGGGCTGAGTGCACACTGCTGCATTACACACCAGAATGTGAAGGGGCCTATGGGGGGGAAGGCAGAAAATGAAATTGATCATAAGTGAAAACAAAGAAGACACAGCAGCATAAAAGCAGGATTTTTATACCATCTTAGGCTAAAGAAGAGGTAAGGAGAGACAGGTAGAATAAATAAAAAAAAGAAGATGGAACAGTGAGAAGTGAAGGCAGAGAAAGGAAACAGGGTGTCTTATTCCACAGTGTGTGAGACTTTAGAGGTCTACAGAGACAGAGCTTCAGTAACGCTGATATGATACAGAGGTTTCCAGTGCTCCTCCCCATGGCTCGACAGGTACTGTAGATACTGAATACAGCTGGCTGGAATCCAAGAGCAACAACACATTGAAGAGCAATCTTAAACCGTTTCAACACACAAGGGTGGTGGAAGTAATGGGTGTTGATACCGGCTCTGTGTAACTACTCGGAGTAACCAAACCCACCAACACATCGACTTAGAGAGGCTGAGCCGAAGAGAGCCGATCAAAAGGAAACACACACACACACACACACACACACAAGTCATGATGTTAAAAACAACTGACTTAATTCAGGGGCCGATAAAAATTAAAAAAACAGACACGCAACGCATTCCCATTCTTGCAGACTTCGTGTGGGCGAGTGAGTAACACTCCCTGCTCGCGTGCCAGTAAATGGAGATTGCTGGATTGGTCAGGGCAGCGAGAGATCCTTGTCGGTGACAGCGTCGCTCCAGCGAGCTCGAAACCACAGTAACACAGCCGAACAATCCAAACACACCCCACCAATTTTTAATTTCTTCCATTAGAATTAATTATGAGGCCGAAGGCAATTTGTGTACCCTGTGTTTAAGACTGCCTACTGGATTAATTAAAAACTGGATGCTGGAAAATTAATGTGTGAATTGTTATGCCTTGCTATAATGAGCCATCCCATGCTATTACATAGGAGTGTACTGTACGATCACCTTCAGGCCTCCGAACACACACACAAAGGTTCATTAAAGAGCACAAACCTAGTCACAAGTCAACTTGGAGAATGCCGACCACAGCACATTATCAACAGAGCACACATGAGCAGCGAGATATTGAAATTTTTCACTCACAACACAAAAAAGAAAAAGGTGAGGATGTCTAACTTAATGGCTTGGTAGGAAAAAAGAAAATGTAAATAAATGACCTTCACTTAAACCTGATGAAACAAGATAGAAGAGTAAAGCACCACAGTTGCTGTGATGTCAAGTTCTGCTCTCAGACAAACAAAAGACGTTGGTTGTTTTTGGCCCAGTGATCCCCTGTCTAATAGAGTGTGAAGTACAGTAACATTGTGCTGTACAAGGCAAAGCTCTTGGGTCTGTTAGCAATCTACAATAACACCACAGGTATGAACTCTTGACCTAACTTTTCAACCTTTCACCGTAGTCGTCGTTTTAAACCGGTCCTTTTGTCAGTTACACCTCTTCATATTTACATCTGGTTCGTGCAGTTTGTGTGACCTTACACTACAAAAGAGCCGCGGTATGTCACTCAAAGTATATCACAAATTTATGATCAAAAACTCCAATAACCAACTTTTCTCTGGCCAGTAGAGCGATTTCCCCCACGCAGCTCAGATGGGCCTCTGGTGAGTCTGTTTGTAATGTAAAAGGCCTGTTAATTCAACTGCCCACCAGTTAGTCCCTCTCTCATAAGCGCAGGTCTAATGAATGTCTTTAATAGGCCTATTGCCGCATACCACAGTCCCTCTTTCCACATTAGGACCTCACACAACACTGTATGCACTGTGCAATCTCAGCGCTGGTCAAACGAGGGTGTTAACTACCAAACAGGGAGACATCAGTTTGTATATTTACTTTAAATAACCCCCCTGGGTATGACCCCTGACCTCCATTATAATGTGGGCCAGCAGGAAGAGATTGCCTGTGTGAGCTGGGCTCAGACTACTGGTCATTAACACTGCACTTTATTGGCTACAGGAAAAGCGGCACTGGCAACAAACATATGGATATGTGTACACCTCTCATCCTGATCCATATTCAAACTCACACACACACCAGAAGTGCATCCCCTGAAAGTGTGCAAAAACACACAACAATCTGACAGTGTTTCCGTCACGTGCATTTATACAGACACCCATTACATATGATGTGCTTGAAATTAGAACGGGATAAATGCAGTTAAAAATAAAATCACAGGTGAAAACAAATTGCATGTGTTAATTATGGGCCGTTCAGTAGAAATTGTGTTAGGGGCATTCTGTCAACGCTGTCCTCCATCAATTACATCCCAATGAAATTGCACTGCATTCAACAATATCAATATCCAGGTAATTTCATTTCAAAGGACAGGCAATTAAAGCAGAATCGGGGTCAATGGAACACAAAGCAGCGTGAAAGCCACTGACTAAAGCACTTAAAAGCAAGGGAGTGAGAAACGAGAGAAGGAAAAGAAAAAGACTCTGATTACATTTCACCTGTCAATGACACGCTGCAGGAGCATTATTGTGCGTGTGTGTATGAGTGTGTTTGTCTCTGCGTGTTTACAAAACGGTGTGTGTGTGCGTCCGCACGCAGAACTGTCTGAGCGTGTGTCCGTGCATGTATGCACATGTACGTGCATGTTGTGTGCGCTCGCGCGCTCCTGCGTGCGTTATGCCTGAAGACATACGTGCAGTAATAGAGTGGTGGTAGAGTCAGACAGCTGCCCAGTGCCATTCACAGCTCAGAGCTCCCAGCCTCCACTCTGCTCTGTTCGCCTTCTGATGAGAATTAATGTACTCTGACGTCCCCTGGGACTCCCCCACTCTTCCCCCCCCCAACAGCACAGCTAATGAAGAAATACAACCTTGCCAAAATACTGAGGTAGAGAGAGAGAGAAAGAGAGAGAGACACCGACAGAGAAAGACGGAGAGGCAACATGAGAGAGGGAGAAGGAGAGAGAGCCGGACGCAGATAAACAAATTGCAAAAAGGCATATGCAAAAAATAAATAAATCAGGTGAAGGGTTCTGGGGACAGTAGGCTTAAAGGGAGGTTAATATACTGCAGTGTGGATGGGAGGGATACGTATAAGAGATGGGAGGGACTTATAGGACACAGGGTGAGGGAAGCCACCGCGAGGTTTGGCTGTGACCGAAGACACGTGTCCTCGATGGCCATACCCTGCCCCAGGGCTGCTACGGGCAATGACTGCCCTGCCTCTCCCCAAGGGGCTCCCCTGACACCAACACACACACACACACACACACACACACACACACACACACACACACACACACACACACACACACACACACACTTGCGGGTGGATGAGCTGTATGGATGACAGAATACATGACCCCAAAATAGCAACTGAGCGACCGACCACGAGACGCAAGACACATGCGGTAAAAGCTGACCACCACAAAATTAGTGCCATGAAGTCTGGCAGTCTGTTTCCACCAATGTCAAGCAAATGGACACAAATACAGCCACTTACTCCTGGGACTATGTCCATATGGTGTCCATCAGTAACAGTTTGGTTGTCCTTACAGTATGGCGTATGTGGGAAGTAGTGGTGACAAATGCATTGGGCCTGAATGACAGACTAGTTTAGTCCTCATTGCTTTTTACTTATTTGTTTCCTTATTCCTGTGTTTCCCTCTTTATGAGTAAGTATAATGAAAAAGCAGCTTGAAAGTTGAAATGGAACTTACTTAAAGTTAGCTTTGAATAACTGAGAGACAGTGTCATGATTTGTTGGTTGGGCGTGCTGCCATACATTTGATTAAAGACCAGGAGACTCTCTCTTTCGATGGTCTTTTAGAATAAAAAAGGTTATTTTCAACTTAAATATTGGAGGGACCAGGCTAATTCTGCTTTCAGTCCAAACACACCATTGCAACATTCCATAGAGCAATTTTCAATTCTGTTCTGATGTTGCCTTCTGCACTAAGAGAAATAAGGTTATTTTAAAGGTTTAGGTCTACTCTCTTGTCTTACCAAAACTTAGGTAAATAATCTAAAGAATATCAGAAAATATTAGAGAAAGATCCAGCTTAGAAAATGAACAGTTTGGTTTATACTCACAGTTTCTTGGCCTTGTAAGAGTCCGTAAACTCCCTGACACTGCGGAGAGAGGCCAGGTCGCACATCATGGCTTCGACCCTTGCTTTGTGCTGTAGAGACAGGAAGCACAAACGCACAATTGTAATAACCAAAAGCAACAGAACAGCAACAGGGTCAGCACCGGCCAGTTTTTCTTTTACAAACTGCCACTGCTATCATCACTGTCAAGACATGAAAAAAAAAAAAAAGAATGATCATGAAGTCCAGGATCAAATGATAAAGCGGTGTTCTGTTGCACCCTGTTTGAAATGCATTTAAAGAGGTCTCCTCTGTAAAGACGAAGATGGAAGAATCTCCCCTGCTTGTGAACGGTAAACGCGTCTGTCGTCCTGGAAGAACAATTGGCTTCTCTGTTGCTCTTCCTGAAGTTTCTATCTTTTGCCGTGCTTTAAAGTTATCAAAATCAAAATGTAAAAGGATAAATGATGTTGTGAACAGACTGCAAAGACATTTAAAGCAAATTTGCTAATTCGTGAATTTATGATTTGGGGCTATAGAAATAAAATTATTGATACCAATACTATTACATTCATTCAAACTGGTAAAAAATATGTGAAAAGTGTTGACACGTAGTCACAATCCTGTCTAAAGACTCCCAAAGAACTCTACCCCACAGCTTTTGACTGCGTGTTCTCAGCACAGTGCGTGTGTGTGTGTGTGTGTGTGTGTGTGTGTGTGTGTGTGTGTGTGTGTGTGTGTGTGTCTCATCTTACACCATATGTTAGGAGACAGGGTGAGGATAGGAAAGGAGAAGAGAAAGATAAATGACTTAAGAAGTGAATGCATAGCTGCATTTACACACTGAGGAAGACGGGCTAAATATTCATCATCCTCTCCAACCCACTGTAGCGTTCTGCTGCGGGGCAAAGGCCTCAGCAGAGACGCATGCAGGCCTATAGGAGCATATCTCTTTACTAACAGCGTGCGTTCATGTTTATTTTTGTCCGTGATAAAGCACATCAACTTAGACCCTCCCCCCCCGTCTTCCACTTCTCTACGTCTTCATCAGCAGAGGCTCCCCTCAACTCACAACCGAGGTTCAATCTCCCTGCAACATATGAGCTCACGCGGGACCGCGGTGTACGAGTGCGTGCAGCGTGAACCAAGGTGGAGAGTGTTCTGTTCAGACTAACGGTCCATTAGACTCATCCCTCATGCTGGAAAGGGAAAGAGAGTGAGAGATTGCTCCCAGGGCTCCCAGCTGGGCTCTGGGTTCAGCAGCACCAGGTACTCCTGATGCTACATCTCCCCTTCGTCCTGCCCCGCCGTCCCCGAGGAACGCTGTCAGCTCACATTACATCCCGGAACAGCGTTCAGTGTTCCGCTCCCCATCCGCCGCCGCCGCCGCTGCTGCTGCTCCTCTGTCAGCCTATTCCCCTGATCTGAACTTCCGTCTGTGGGCGTCATATGGGAATGTCTTTCCTCCGCGTGTCTGTCTCCACAGAGCTAAGTGTACATGACACTCACAGCAAGGACGCTCCATGGAGCAGTGAGCACAAAGAAAACAAGAAAGGGTTAAGAGCGCCTTCTGATGGAAATGTGATTCTTCAGGCATTTTACAGACACCTTAACTGCCCCTGGGCGTATTTATGCATGCATACACAGGCGCACACACACACACACAACAAATTCAGTGTTGTGACTCAAGGGTAAAACCATGCTATCACACCATTATCTATGCCTGAATTATTCTCTTGATGCCACTCTATACCATTATATGGATGCTATTACAAAGCATTAAAGGGCTGATTATAGCTATTATAGATATGATTATAGGGTACCTGCTTATATGATCTGCACACAGCAGTAATCACAGGTGAGAGGAGACAACTGTCTCATTTAATGACTTGTATGTGCAGCATTTACACTCCTGGCCACTTTTACACAGTACACATACACAGAAATGCAGGTAAAGTGATAAAACGAGTTAGCTGCGAGAGAAACTTTCTGTCACCGAGTAGTCAAACAAGTGTAAGAGGAAGATGTGTGATATAACAAGAAAACTTTATGGTAAAAATGTGTGGAAAAAGTTGAATTGAACAGCAAGAAAAATTGAGATGGCACTTCCAAACAAGGTCAGGGAAGGCAGCAGTGTGGTAATTAACAGGTCAGTATAAGGCCTCCTCAACAGGGTAGCCCTCCATGAGTGTATGACCAGCAGAGAAGATGAGAGCAGGTGTCAGCTTGACGAACACATATCCCCTTCTCTGGAGACAGGGGGGGGGAGGAGAGATGGAGTAATGGGAGACCAGAGGGAGGATAGAGGGGGGGTTGAAGGGGGGGCCACTGGAGCAAATCCAGCAGGGAGAAGGTGAGCAGCCTGCCTGCCCATCTACCCTCCCCCTGCAGATTGAAGTCTTGCGAAGAAAATAAAGTTTATTGCCTGGAAAGAGGGGGGAAAAGCATGTAAAAAGCATTAAAGCGATGGAGGTGAACAATTAGACAGATGGCCAGGTTTTGGAAGGAGAAGAGGAAAAAAAAAAAAGGGTAGAAAAAGAAGGGAAGAACGCACGGACGCAATCGTTCAGGGTTTTTTATGAGGACCCTGACAACTCCTGGTCTCTTCAAGGGCGAAGGAAAAGTAAGAGGCAGCGAAGCCTCTCTGGTTAACTCCGGAGTAATCGCTGAGTGTGCAACACCACAGAGCTCGGCTTGGGGTGACAGAACCTACTGCCCCCAGCTACACACAACCTATCGAAACCTCCATCAAAATGCAAAAGGCTAATTATGAATGAAACATGCGTCTCGTGTAAATAAGCTTTACGGCTCGAAAACGGGGAAACTGCGGCGACTGTGTGTCCGTCTACGTGACCGTGCATTCCACAACAGAAAGCAGCAAGGTCACCACACCACGATGAAAATATGGGCGTCGGATCCCTCGGCCCTCCACTGTCAGACGTCTGTGACATGACAATGACCTCTGCGGCTTTCACCAGGAGGAGGTGCCGAAGGAAGGAGGGAACTAAGAGCAAGGATGGAGAGCAAAAGTGCTGCGTGAGTGGCGGAAGTTGGCCTCTGCAGAGGTTCTCCTCGTCTCTCCCGGTGTTTTCCACGTGTGTTGGGGAATGACATGTGGTCACTGCTGTGGAGACGGAGTGGGGGGGGGGGAGAGCCGTAATACAATTATAACTGGGGCCATCCAATCCAATAAAATGAAGAGGTATTAGAGCAGGGGGGCCCCATCCTGTTCAATAAGACACTGGACCACTCTACTAACTCTTAAAGCACACACATGTAGGCACACTCACATGCGCACGCACGCACACACACACACACAGGTACACACACTTCGCTGACCCCTTTAATAGCATAGCAGCCACCCCTAATGGACGCAAGCAAGTGGAACCGCCAAATAATACACTGTCTTAATGCACTAGGCTCAATCTCATCCCCCCCCTCTCCCCTTATCCTTCTCAGCCTTCCCTCACACACTCTAACCCCCGTTTCCCTCTTCACTTCACCACCTCAGCTCCCCTTATAGATCACCAATGCAGGGACAACACTTAAGAAATCAAAAGTACCCCCATATATACAAAACACTTACCCCGCAGCCCCCGGTTAACACCTCGGGCATGGAGAAGGATGGTGAAAGAGTCAGTGGGGAAGACAGAAAAGTGCACTACCTGGATAGGTCGATGCGGTTTCTATCGCTCCCTTTGAATACCTGGTATCAATAGAAAGCAACAGCAATGTTACATGACGGCATTTTCAACCGGCAGGTGCGGAGGTGAGGTGTTGTAATGGCGGTGAAAGTGAACGAGCAGGGAAGACACCGTGTGAAAAGGGCACCTTATAAAAGCAATTAGAGAAATGACTTTGAGCGCCTCTTCTTGCTCTGTAGATTAGAACAGGCCTCGGAGGGAGGACCACGGAGGAACTCAGATCTCTGTGACCTTGTCCGCGACACGCCACACTAAATTGGTCATCAGCTTTTAAGACTGTATTTTATCATAGATATATATTTTGAGCAAAAAGAAAAAGAGAAAAGGACTGAGGGGGGTGGGGGGCTGTGGAACGTGCTGGTCGTACATCATCCTGTCACAATTATGACGTTTGTTCATAAATACCAACCAATCTCCTCTCCACCTGGCTAAATCACATATGCGTTGTGCTTATGCACGCACCGTACACCAACAAAGCAGTATGGACACACACCACGTGCGGTGAACGCACATGCACACCGCAAATAAAGAAACAGACACATCTGGCTGGGCGCCCTACCACGGGTCTGAGGATTGACCTCCACACACAGACAAAGAGACCGAATACACATTCAGGAAACATGCATTCAAGCAGCCAACACGCTACGCTCCCCTCATCACAAACACACACAGACAAACAAACGCACGCGCACATAGACATCCACTTACTCACGGACACGCACACACACTGCAATTAATAAGGAGGCAGGTCTCTAGTGAGGAAGAGAAAGTGCCTGTTCAGCACATACAGTACAAGCAGAATATGCAATTTCCTCCAGTTAAGTCTGTATTAAATTGATTTCTTCTTTCTCTGACACGGACTGGGTTTTTCCCCCCTAATGAAAGCTGGATCATCTACAGGTTTTCCCTTTCCTGAAATCAAGTTACAAATCAAGCAACTGCAGGGGCCGATATGGGAAAGGTGAAGGAAGGACATGGGACAATTTTCCAGATGAGAAACATGGAGAATGAGGCACATACGTGCTGATACCTTTAACACAGACATCAGGGGCACCTCGCTCTCTCACACACACACACACACACACACACACACACACACACACACACACAC
>NW_022280032.1:13117822-13121970 GCF_004355925.1 Anarrhichthys ocellatus
ACACACACACACACACACACACACACACACACACACACACACACACAAGTAAAGGCCAGGCCTCGGTTAAGTACTTGCCGACATTTACGTCCAGTGACGTACGAAGGCTTCAGCAGGCCATGTTAGTAAACACAGCATTAATGACTGTAATTAAGGAAACACATTAATTAGTAAGCACTTCAATTAGTTAATCACTCACTCAGACCTGACAAGGAGTCATATGGAGGCTGCAGAGAAACACTGAGCCCGCTGAGAAGAACACAGAGGAGGGAGGACTCGAAAAGAAAAAGGGGAAATAATTGCAGGTGGAGGAACAATAATGTATTTCCTTCAGCTGGTAAAAGGAGCAATACCACAATATATAAATACTCCATTCAAATTCTTCTATTAAAAAATGCAAATATATTGGTGAGTATCAGCAGCAATATGTACTTTAAATAAACCAAAAGTACTCATGCAGACAAAACGGCAGTGTTACATTTTATATTGTATAATTATTAATACTGATGTTTAATCATGTGAGCCGAATATTAATGTTATAGCTTGTCGAGATGACACCATTTTTTACATTGTATACTGCCGTGTTATTTATTGTACAGTATAGTTTTGTATTGTAATTTATTTGCTCATTAAAAAATTACAAAAATCTTAATCTGAAATGAAACTATTAACTTCGATTGTCAAATAAATGTGGTGAAATAAAAAGTACATTTCCCTGTAATGTGGTGGAATATGCATCAAATGGAAATACGTAAATAAAGAATAGAGTAATTGAGTACATTAACGTATGTTTTTAAGGCCTCACTGTAAAAATCATGAAAAAATAAAATCATATTACAATTTGTACGAAATGATAGTGTGTGTAAAAATCATGATAGTAATAATTATTTGCATTATAATTTAATTATTGTTCGTACAAATACATGAAAGGGTTGTTTTAAGCATTTTAAGGAGAGGCGATGCGTGAGTGTGTCTGTGAGTTAAAGGTGCAAGAAGACTTTATGTTGGAGGTGTAATCAAGCCTGTTATTGACTTACTATTGAGAATGTTTTACCTTTAAGAAGAGACACAGACAGGTGAAAGAGAGAGAAAAATAAAGAAAAAGAGATGGAAAGAGTGTGTGTGACAGAGAGACAGAGAGAGACAGAGACAGAGACAGAGAGAGAGGGAGAGAGATGGGAAATGAAGAGGACAGGGCGGTCATCATAATTGCAGAGTTTGCTTTTCGGATGCAGACAGACCAGGGCCATGGGGCCTGAGGCAGATATCAGATTCCCCACAAACACACACACAAACGTACCCATACATACCAACACACACAAAATATTCCACAGCCAACGTGTGGAAGTGTTTTGTCATTACGGCAAAGGACAGCTGATGTCATTTTAAAAGTGTTTTGTGTGCATTTGTGTTCTATTACAGTGAAAGTGTGAATTGAGATGGTGACATCCAGCTTTCAATCCTAACAATGTTATTTTGGAAACCTGCTCTCTGTCTTTTTGTTTCTAACAGAGTGTGAGTGTGTGTGTGTGTGTGTGTGTGTGTGTGTGTGTGTGTGTGTGTGTGTCCCCATTTCTGCCTCACTTCTCCCCTCCTTCGTCCAGCGCAGAGTATGATCAGATTTACATTAAAAAGTGATGGAGATTTAAATAATGTGTCTATGTTCTCAGAAAGACATTAAGAGATTTTCATCTTCCTCTCCTCTTCCTCTCTGTCTCTTCCTCTCCATTTCCTCACCCTCTCCTGCTCCTATCTCCCCCTCATCTCACCCTCTCCATCTCCGCCAGATTCGCAGACAGTGCACATTTTCCTGCATGTCTTCAGTGTAACCGATACCCCTAACAACCAGGATTTTAATGCGATCCATATTGCTCCCTAATATTTCAGATCTCAGAATAAGCACTGGCAATTACATATTTACACCCAACTTATTTTGCAATTCTGCACAGGGACTTAGATGCTGATTATGTTGTGGTACGATGACAATATAGTGGGAGACCCTGTGCACTTATACTGTACATGCAACTTTCTCTTTGCCATGTCAGCAATAAAGCTCAACACATCGCAAAGTACAAAACAATCTGTTCTTTTCAAGTGTGCCGGTAATGTGATTGCTTTATCTAAACCTGCTAGTTTTACACTGTTTAATTCCTCCTGAAACACTTTGCATCATTTCAGTATCCGGAGGGCTGGTGAAGTAGAAGTGCATTTACACATATGTACACTGTTGTTCCCGAGCACACATCGCCGTACAGAGATGATGAATTAAGCCCCTTTGATTTGGTTACCCAAGCTCTTTTTCTATCAGCTTCGTAAAAACATAAGCATCACATAATTGAATAAGAAAAGAATCCGGCAATTAAGAAACATGGAGGCCTTTGATGTGAGTAAGTGTATAATAGGCCTTTTGATGAGGGAGTGTTTTACACTCCGCAGGGTCTGGTATGCACTTTGATTAAAAGCTCTTTTGTTTGGCAATATTCTAAACTGCTTACCATTTTCCACTGTCACAATAGTTTAGCCTGGAAACACAGGAGATTGTGCCTTTTCTTCTCTTCTCTCTGGGATAAAGTCTCTGGTATAGAATCACACAGTGAGCGTTACAAGAGGAACAAACGAATGAATGGAGGAGTGACCGAGGATAAAGAAGTTTTAGAAGGGGAAATAAAGGGCCAACAGTGGCACTATCAGATATAAAACAATGATAATAACCATTATTATTACCATATGGTCATTTTCATATTCATGAACGCATGAATTAGTTGTTAAAGCTCCATTTACATGACGTATCCCGTCTGTTGATAAGGTCATGTTGTCTTGCATTCTGTTACAGTGTTACACGGATTTGAATAATTCCCATCATGCATCTTTAGCCCCTTGTCGCCTGATAATAGCCTGAAAGACGCTCGTCCAACAATGTAATAAATGCATCACGTGACCTCAGCAAAGGTCAGGGGTCAGCGAGCCACCGATTGTCAACGGAGCGCCGGCCTGACAGAGGATAAATGATGCCTTGTAAACAAATTGAATTATTGCTTTAATTCATGCAGTCTGATTACATTTGCAGAGAGAAGAGTCCTTCACAAGGGAACAGAGGAGCGGAGGAGCGACAGTATATTCCACGACAGGACGTGGACAGACACCTTCTCCTCCCTCCATCAGTCCGTCCCACTACGTCTTTGGCTCCACCGAGGGAAAGTAACTACATTAACGATCCCGATCATCTCACAAGACTCTCCGTAGACGGCGAGTCTTCCTTTTGTCTCTCAGCTAAATGTAATCAGGTTGTGCTGTATTGAGGCGGCCCGGGCCACCAGGCTGACTCCCTGCCCTGGCACCAACTGAGTGACAAGAAGCAGCAGACGGATATGAATGCTATAAACTGATACGCAGACTGCAGTTTGTCTGTTGCACAAACATTTTGGGAAGTTCAGAAAGTGGAGAATGAAAAGAAAATGTACATCAGGGTAAAAACAGACTGAGCTCAATTAGACAGCGGCTGGGGATTGAGGGTGGTTAAACGTGAAGAAATCTTTTGAAGAAATTTGTGTAAGCTTATTGAAAAGGGCAAATGGGAAAGCCCATCTCCTATGGCACACCCCATGAACTTAAAAAACCCAGAATGAAACATCAGTATTAAGTTTGGTCTATCACCCAAAGCTGCATTAGGTCTCTCCTCAGTTTGCTCCTTAATTCCATCCGAGTAATCCCACATTATTGCCCTCTAACAGTACCCTAAACGGAGAATAAAAAGTTTGCTCCCCTCTAGCAGTGTATTACCAGGAAACAACAGGCCCTCTCCTCATTAAGTTATAGATATAAATGCTCCAAAGCATGAAATTACCCCCGAGCCTCCCTCTCCAAATAACCTGGTTTGCAAACAAATGATCCGAGCACAAGCAGTAAAAGGCAGATTATTAAAATAATAGGAGGGATTTAAATTTGCATCCACAGAACAATTCAGCAAAGGACTGTGCAATTACTCCTCCCCCTCCTCTTCCCTTGTTCATTCCACCTTTCTACTGGCAAGCCGAGTCCCTCGCACTTTATTGTGTCCATCTGTTCTTTCTGAGAAACAGAAGCAGAGTTTGGTATCTTCAGGTGTGTGTGTGTGTGTGTGTGTGTGTGTGTGTGTGTGTGTGTGTGTG
>NW_022280032.1:13121980-13122843 GCF_004355925.1 Anarrhichthys ocellatus
GTGTGTGTGTGTGTGTGTGTGTGTGTGTGTGTGTGTGTGTGTGTGTGCGCACACTTATCTGAGCGTATCTAGTTATGCCTTCGTCAAAACCCCAGTCTATTTACATGCTGATACATTCTTATTCTCCTCGGCCCTCGCCCTTATTCTTTCTACCCTTACACTGTGATGAATATCGAACTTTATCTTGAGACAATAATAGTCCCTCCTCCTATGCTGGAGTAAATGGGGGCCGATGAGAGAGTGAGGTGAGCAGGAACGGACGAGGCAAAGGGTGCTCAGGTCTGCATTACCTCTGAGTTATGGCGACCATTTGCATCTCAATCAGCCTCTTTGGAGAGCCCACCACCTTGGTAACACCCCCATCACACCGCAGCCACCCCGGGTAATCAGGGAGATTTAGTGGGATCGGCAGCCTACCGTGGGCACCCCCTGGCTGGGGCTCGCAGCTCATTCCCAGCCCCTGGTCTCGCTAAGGGCCCTCTGGGCCACATCCAAACACAGGAGAATGGCAGCACTTAACAAGACTGAGGAAGACCGAAATAGACGAGCAGCAGGAACAGGCCATAAAACAGAGGGAAAACAAAGCACCCACGTGATTGTAATAGATGTTCCAGCATAGATGTCTGCATAGTGTTCTGTGTTGCTGCCTCATTATAGCAGGAGAGGGAAAAAAAGAAAACAAACTTGAACTTGTGACCTTAAGCGAGAACATTTTATCTCAGAGTTGATGATGGCACTGACACCATCCCACTGCTCCCCTGCAGCAAACACGGGCTCGCTGTTACATGTAATGGGAGTATGTGCACCCACAAGCAAACACACACACACACACACACACACACACACACACACACACACACACA
>NW_022280032.1:13122853-13132934 GCF_004355925.1 Anarrhichthys ocellatus
CACACACACACACACACACACACACACACACACACACACACACACACGGTGTGATTTGCAGATAGTGAATGCTCCACTTGAGAGTTGCTTCTCTAGTTAGCGCTGTCTCATGGCTGAACCCTGCTAAGGTATTATTACTTACACTCAGCCCTATTGATATTGTGACTCCAGCATATGTTCACCTCCTTGTTACTGCCTGAACCACAGCCTCCTATGAACCTGCGTGTGCGTGAGTGTGTGTGTGTGTGTGTGTATCCCGGACCTCTGGGGTAGAGAGTAGTCACTGTGCTAAGAAGAAGACTGGAGGCTGAGGAGGCTAATAGAGAAACACTCGACACACCAGGGGCCTAATCAACTGCGAAGACGCGGACCCATAGCTCCAAACCTCTCTCAAACACAGACGCTCTCTGGCCTTTCTCTCTCCCTCTAATCTCAGGGATACTCTAAACTCCACACTCCATGTCGCACAAAGCTTGTAGAAAAACAACAATGAAAAAGAAGACTGGAAACCAAACTTGAGCTGAAAACACAGATGGCTCAGGTGAGCAGAGCAAAAGACTCAACAAAAAGGGACACAGGAGGAGAGAGGAGACGGAGAGACTCAGAATGAGGAGCCGAGTTTCAGTTATCAGAATCAAATATTAGTGAGGGGAAAAAAAACTGGGGAGTGGGCAACATTAATCAAAGTGTTCACCTAGTGGGCAGCCATATGGCAGATCAGCACGCCAACAGTGCAAACTTGCTGATCTTCAGTAACGGGGTGCAATTAATTCCACTGGCTGCATCCATCTCTCCCTCACAAACTGAAGGAAAGGAGGTAGAAAAGAAGGAGAGGACAGAGGAGGGTTTGTTATGACTCTTTACTCTTCAACTCTTTCTTCCTTTCTCTCAGAGGAGGAGAGGAATCAAACCCAGGTGATGAATGAGGTGGACACAAGGGCCTCAGGTAGCCGATGTGGCGATGGTGGGTGGAGTGATTGGGGGGGGGGACAAGAAAAAGTGGGAAAATTAGGAAGCTGAGAGAGGACAGCAGTGGTGAGAGGGGATTCGTTTATTCGAAAATTTGACAGATGCATTTGTAAAACCCTAAAATCTATAATTATGTGCGTGTTTAATTTCCCCACCAAGACTTTTTAATTTGGTGCATAATATCAGACCATTGTCTGTATCTGAATCAAACGTTATACTCATTTAGTGACGGCCACTATTACTAGGATATTAAGGATTGCATTTCCTAAACGTTTATAGAGGAACATGTACCAACAAAATCCTCAAACTGACACCGTCAGAACGCCATGCTAGTTACGAACCATCCTAATGAGTGGAAGGCACGCACAACACCCCTGGTCAGAAAATATAGCCTCGTAAATTTAATGTATTTCCAATTATCTGGCCCACATGATAGCTATTACACAAGGCTGTGCTAATAAAACACTCCACCAAAAATCACTGTTGTGCCCATAAAATCCTTTGAAAGGTGGCAAAAGTTTATTTGAATGCATGCGTCAGAGAGGAACTAAAGTTTTCACTCTGAGCAACTGAGGCACAAAAGAAATGTGCAGTTTACCCTGTAAACACAATCTCAGTTAATCTCAAGATTAAACCAAATACAGTGTTTTTATCAGATATAAATTCATTCAAATGTAAATTAAAAGAGCAAACATGATAATGATAAGTTGGATAGAGGAAGCTTTTTATGGGAAAAGATGGTCAGCAGTTATGAATTCACGTGGTGAGCCGGTAGAATAAAGTGAGCACAGCCTGACCACACACACACACACACCCACACACACACACACACACACAAAAACACAGCCACGGCTCTCAAACCTCTTTTGGTTTTATGTAAAATTAGCTTCTCCCCTGGCTCTTAACACAAGCTCATCTCCATTAGCCGCAACCTAGTAAAACTGACTCCTGCAAATGAGTTGTGGATATGCATTCCCCCGGCCCTCTCATCTCTCCCATCCATACAAATATACTGCATCTGCTATCTCATGTCCATATCTCCGTAACTCAGCTCATCCCATAGGCCTAGTCACCATACCACCCATACCAATATCATAAATGACTGTGGGGGAAGCCTTCATTAGGGCAGCACCCCCCTAATCAGAGTATTTTCCTTGTGTGCGTTGGGATGGTGCTTTATGGCCCAAATGGGGCTCTGTTAATGAGGAAGTACACATGTCTCCATTTCCTGTCTAGCCAGGTCGGCAGTTCCTGTATCTGGCCCCATTATAATCACGAGGCTTTTTTAATAAGCTATATTCATCTTGGTCATGCATCAAACACCATGTAGACATACAATAACAGAATAGATGAAAAGACACACAGAATTAATTACACTAATACTCTTGACAAACATTGTGACATAGCCACGGCCGTTATTACCGACCTTTGGAGATGAGAGGAAATAAATTACAAAATGGGTGCCGGGAACTCATTTTAGATGTCTTTTATCTCTCTCAAAAGGGGTTGAGCTACTCAACGCACTCAAAGCAACATGGCTTTAAACCCACATGATGACAGCTGAATAATTGCAATGTCACAGTAAATGCTGTTACCGTGTTCCACACAAACTCTGTGCTTTTTCACGCTCTGCTCCCGGCCCGCTCACTCTTCTCGAAGCCCCTCTATACACCTCTGATCTCTCGGCGTTGGCCATCTTCCCGTCCCTCCATCATCCCCTCTTCACTCCCAGGCCTCGTTGACATTAACCTGGAGCACTCACATTTTCCCATGGTTCTCCATGTTGCTCTCCGCATGTCAGAGCGGGAGGTTTTATGGCCCACATCCATCTGCGTCAGATGCCAGGATTTATGGGAGATGGAGTCCAAACCTGATCGCTCTGAATCAGTCTTGCTGAAGCCGACCCCTGGGCAGCTGTGGGACGTAATGGATGAGTATCCTAGCCTCCCGCCCCCACCTCACCTCTCTCCTCACCCACACCCTGCACTCTCTTCCTCTCTCGTGACTTTTCCTCCCCTCTGCCCATCAGTCCAGTCCTCCTCCTTGCCCTCTTTGGCTCATCTTGGTCCTTCGTTCAAACCTAATGGAGATTTGGTTACCAAAAAATGACTGAGGCGGACTCACTGAAGGAAATATAACTGCTAACCAACATACACTGACACAAGCTCGTCATTCACTGCTGTGTGTAGGGTTTTATTTGGGCTAATTCATCATGACACTGTGTTAATAGGCAGCAGTGCTCTTCAGAGGAGAGATGAGAGGCACCAATTAACTCTGTTCACGGCCACAGACAGACCTGTAGGAATGACGAGAGTCTGTCACATGACTCTGTCCTGGAGCAGCTTTGTGTTTCATCACTGTAACTGACGGAGGAGAAGCTCAGAGGATGATCAAGTAGAGACTTAGATCTCATACTTTTCCAGACATCTTTGTACTTCTTTGACAGCTCTTTAAACTCCCAATAGGATTTAAAAGAATCTTTTCTTCTGACTGAGTCCTCTAAGCCCCGTCCCGATGGTTACTGTTGATATGACTGTCAATGATGTATGCTTTATTGTTCTTACCGTTTCATGTCTAAGATTAAAACGTGTTAAAGCCAATATGACGCTACACATAGCGAGTTTGGATACATTTACTGGAATGTAAACTTTTGTTAAACTGTTTTCCCTTTAAAAAAAAAAAAAAAAGAAGACGACGCCACCAACCCACTTTGTATCTAGGCAGGAGGGCCTCCGGTTCTGAAGAGTGAAGCAAATGCAGAAGTGTCTTAAACCTGGTTGTAAAAAGAAGTCTGGTTGTATAGAAGTCTATAAGAAAATGACTACTTCTCACTTGATTTATTACCTCAATAAACATGGTAAACATGAGTTTATGGTCTCAATCGATAGTTTAAAGTCTTCTTCAATACAGCATGATTATGCTCCATTTACAGAGAAATCTTGTCTATAGTCCGATTAGCTTAAGATGAGAGACTGGAGTTGGAGTTGAGAGATGTGTTACAAGTAGCCAGTTTACAAGTTAAATTTAAACCAACAAAAAGCTAAATCATAGTCAGGAGATTGCATTTGGGCAAGATGGCGACAGCCAAAATGCTGAGCTGGAGGCTTCAAAACAACAGTCCACAAACCAATGGATGATGTCCCAGTGACTCCGTCCACTTCTTATATACCGTCTATGTATCCAACTCTTCAACTGGAGCTCCTACACATCGCTAAGTCACGTGGAGAAATCTGCCATTCAGGGGACAGTCAATTGACAGAATAGTGATTAAAACTGTCAACCAATCCGTTATAAGAGCATTGGTGGAACAAATACTCAGGAAAGTTTGAAGCATCATGCGTGCTCCTTATGGCGTCCAGCCCTCTGCAGAATGATTAAGCCGAGCCTCTGTGGTCTACATATAATGACTGAGGGAGTGAGAGGTTAAAGGTCAAACTGTGTTCACTGGTTTACAGCAGGTTTTATTACAGTTATTTGATATATTTACCCAACATGTTCACCTTCCAACCTGCCTCTATATAGAGCTGGTTATCTAAAATTTGCACAGCACACACACACACACACACACACACACACACACGCTCATTTCTCAACTGGAACACACAAAATAATATTGCCCTGCGGCCCCCCAAACAGGTCGGTACCCTAATAAAGGCTTTACACTATGAAAGAAACACAGTGAGGCAGCTCCGACACCTCTGAGCCTCCCTCAGCACACACACACACACACACACACACACACACACACACACACACACACACCAGGGCTGGGCCTGGTCACAGGTCAGGAGAGCCTGTAGCTCTCTGTGGTGCAGGGGAGCAGAGCCGCTTGAACCTGTAATATGCTCCTCTCTCCCCTGGTGCCACTTGTTGGGGTTTTAGTGCAGGGGAAATTACACCTGCTTTCTAGCCTGAGACCAGCCCTGACATGAGGAGACGACTGAAACTGGGGATTACATTCCACACCGACACGTGAACACACCTGAGAGGAACGTGGACAGTCAGAGGGAGCACATTTATACCCTCAAATCAAGGATCAACAAAACACTTGAATGGTGTGCTTTACACACACCATTAAAACTAGTACTGTTTTTGAAAGTATGAGCAGCCCAAACAGCAATAATTAGCACCTGCTCTCCATCCACCATCCCCACAGGTGAGGCGCCTCAGTGGATGAAAAGAATAAAGACTACGATCCAAACACAGTTTGCATGGCATAAAAATGAAGTAAAACTGTTATTTATTCACTTCTTACATCAATCTTGTGAAAGAACGCACTGTGAGATTCGGATGCACTATGCTGCTAACACCGCTCTGTAGGCCTAATCATTTGCCGATGTGTAGGCTTAATCATTGGTTAGACGGGGAGGCCGTTTCATCATCGAAGTGTTCATCTAAAATGAACACAACATCCAGCCTACTCTGCAAGTCAAATGTGAGCTGAGAGATAATCATTGATATGGGGCAGGAGAGAATGAAACTAATAAAAAGGCAGTGTATCAAAGTATCGCAGTTAAGCATTAGTCACGTGAGGGCAACTACGCCACAACTCTGGTGTTCTCTAAATGAATCCCTCTCGTCCCATGCTTGATTTATGGACCTGTAAAAACACACGTTGTTTTTAATCTACTGCTGCCTGAATCTGCCCCTCTAATGAAATGTGGATCTGCGTGTGTGTGTGTGTGTGTGTGTGCTAATGATGTATGGGCTGAGGTCTGATTCTTTGAACATGAATTTTCTCTCTGATAAATATGCATTCAGTTACACAGACTGATTAAGTTGTAAACCAGTGTTAACTCTGTGTCAAAGCACATACAAACACACACATAAACATATGTACATGTACATGCACACGCACACACATAAATGCAGACAACTTCCAGGAAAATAATGATAGCTGCGCCTGGGGCAGGATTGTTTGGATGCCTGGAGCGGTTCACTGATATCAATTCCATGAGACCTGACTGCAGAGGATATCCTATAAACACAGGACGAGGCTCAGAGACACAGCCACATCAGCAAGAGACATTTTACAGAGTCAGGAATGATGTTTTGCACTAAAACGCTATATTTTGATTCTGGGGAACAATTAATATAACATAATAAAATCCTACATATATACATGGTTAATACATGGCAAGAATTAAAGATTGCCAAGTACCTATTGCTCTTTAAAAAGTCACTTCTTTTTTTCTCAGTTTTTGTTTGCAAATAAACACTTCTACAGAGAATGTTTACCTGCCCATTCTTACCCTGTTTCTTTCAGAGAGAGCACTTATATGTGACGTACGGTGTGAGAATAGCCGGACGTGGCAGCAGTTGTGATGCACTTGTCTGTTCATTAGCGGACAGTCCCTCTGTCCGTCACAACAAACACAAACTGACAGCAGGGTACATGCATGCACACTGCTCTCCTGTATGTGAAACGCAATCAGACATGGACGTGGAGGCCACAGAAATGCGAGTACGTTCACACACACACACACACACACACACACACACACACACACATTTAGTTCCCAAAACGTCTGAATATACTCTTGGTGAGTTATGAAAGATGACAAGCGACAGCATCAGACAATTTAAATCTCACAGAGACATCCAACACAGAACTACATCTAATTAGCCTATTGCATCTCCTATGAACTTTATCGTGGGATCTGAGAGCCTGTGCTGATTTCAAACTGTGCTAAAGATGCTTTAAAAAAAATGCTCCAGGTAGTATCGGATAAATGTTATAGCCCGTTGCCAGATGGTTCCCGCATTCAACATTACTGTGTTTGCTTGTTTGGCAGACATCAACTGCGCCTCAGTCTATTTGGCTGCAGCTTATTGCGACTGGCTCATCTCCCGATTTAAAACATTACAGCGTGCGCCGGACTCGTCTCTCTGTGGTCAGCACTTCTCAGACTTCAATAAAAAACATTCCGTGCTGGCAGAGAGAGAAAGAGTGAAAGAGATCCAAGCAACCTCTCACCTCTCTCATCATAAGAAGCCCTCGTCCCAGGGCTATGAGCCCACCTTCAGAGGGGAGAGAGAAAGAGTGAAGGATGAGAGTCTGTCAGGTTCAAACAACAAAGAGGTGCTGCCTTACACATCCTTCCTCAACCTGTCCCCTTCAGTGGCAGTGACATCATTTAAATCATTTAAATCCTCCCCAACATGACCTATGGCAAGTGACCCGTCATTCTAACGCTCACACCTCCGTGTGAGACGACTGCGGAAACTGCTTATTTAGCAGAAAATACCACCCGGCTAACAATGTGATTTATTCAAAATTATTCCTCCATGGTGCTCCTTCACACAGAGCGTTTGCCCATAGTTCACTGTGGTCCAGGCAATTAGGAGCAGGCCACACCTCTTCAGGAGACAGAGCACCTGGCTGTAGCAGACAGACATAAGGAGGAGGAGGAGAGCCGAGCGGCGCACAAGCTTTCCACGACGAGCAGGAATAACTAAGCAGAGCAGTGAGGGAGAGTGAGGAATGCAAGCCAGGCACTTTAGGATTCATTTAGGTTCCCCATCTCCCTGGTCACTTTATTAGCAGTCTGGGAAGAGTGATGCATGTCCCAAAGCTATGCAAAATGCATAATCAAGCATTTAAATACACACCATGTAGATATGGGTGTGTGTGTAACGTGCATGCATGTGCACACATACTGTACTTGTAGAGAGTGTCACATAGATGCACAATCATACACACACACACACACACACACACAAAATGCTTACTACTGTAAAACCTCAAGGTATTCAACTCTTTCACGTTTAAACTAACAGTCTATACTACACAAAGCCTCCTTTAGTATTCCCACGAGCTGCATTGTAACAGTCACCAGTGTAATGCAAAGAAACCCTCAGTGGTGTATTACAGTAAATCCTATTGTAGTTCCAGAGCTTTGTGGGGTCGTTTGTTCGAGGAATCAGAGCTGGACAAATTTGAGGAAAAAAGGGGGTTTCCTCATCAAATTTACATATCGCAATTCCACTCTTATTCCATCCATCCTTTCCGCTCTCTCCAGTACCAAGCCAATGTAGACTGGAGGGGAAGTGGGACCTTTTTATTCCCAGTCTACAGACAGATTCCGGGCAGGAAACAAACAAATAAGTATATAAGAAGAGATGAGAAGGGCTCCCGGGAGAGGTGGACGCATCCTACTAATATGCAAGGGAACCGATTTGCACAACGCCTCATCCTGGAAATGAGGGGGAGCCGCCACGCCGTCAATGATTCAGTGGCAGCACCTAAGATTAGAGGAGACGACTGGGGGAGCAGCAAGAGATGGAAGTGCAGGTGTAATGTCGGTATAGTCTTGGGACAATCGGAAAATGGGCTCTAGGGCCGCTTAAGTACAAGCGTCGGCATCACCAACAACAATCTCCACTGGATTTATCTGAGCTTAAATAGTGGTGTGTCAGCAAAACCACATGCAAATAAATGACTTTAGCCTCTGCTTTCTAATGAAAGAGAGTCCGCACCACGTGAGGCATTCTGAACCATACAACGGTGTGCATGCTTTAATTACGGCAATGGAGAGAATCAGCTGCTTTTGTTTTGGTTGTTTCGGAGAAAAGAAGCTTATGACATAATGTTGAAACATTTTAGGCGGTTGCGAAATCAGATCAGGCAAACAATTATAGAGAAAAGAAAGTTTCAAATCCTGCAAGTAATAAGACGTAAAAATGATTAACTATGATCTACTGGGAACTCTGGCAGCAGAGACGAATGTTACAGACCTGCTCACTGACCTAGGAAATGGGTTGCAATTTCCTTAATCATTGTGGGAGGGAAGAGAGGAGGGGGAAAAAAAAGGTACGCAATCGAAGGGTGACCAGAGGGCAACAAAAGTCTTTTGAGGCCTTTTTAGAAAAAAATGAAAAAAGAAAGCGCCAGTGAGGAGAAGGGGAAGAGTGACTAAAAGAGCTGCATCCTGAGGCCCTGGAGGGAGCTGCAACCGACCAGGTCAGCATTTCACATGTGTCACTTCCTGTTAGCCTCAGCGGGAGGAGCGTGGCATGGTGGCCAGCGGGGCACAGGACCTGTCACACTGACACAGGAGGTTATGCACCGGGCAAACGGACAAATGCAAGCACACATGCAACCGCATGCAAACACACACACACACACACACACACACACACACACACACACACACACATATGCACCACTCTTCCTGTGCTAACAAGTGTAATTTGGATGTTGTGACACAGGAAGGGGTCTGAATGCATGTCACACAAGTCATGCAAGAAAGTAGTTTTCTATAAGAAACGTGGGACTTATCAACCAGGACTTTGCCTCCTCACACTATTGTATTTTGTAAGCCATGGCGCATAAACATACATTTTCCGGTATGGGAACACAATTTATGTACG
Organism: Anarrhichthys ocellatus; assembly: GCF_004355925.1. NCBI lineage: Eukaryota > Metazoa > Chordata > Actinopteri > Perciformes > Anarhichadidae > Anarrhichthys > Anarrhichthys ocellatus. The sequence goes on from NW_022280032.1 coordinate 13,132,196, forward strand.
GACATCCTCAAGAAGAGACCGCCTTCTTTCCGCCTGTCTTTCAAGACCTTTCCCACCTCCGCTTCGTGAAAGTCCAGTCATTTCCCCTGATATAGCAGACGCTTGGAGAGGAACATTGTGTGTCACTGATTCTGAAGTTACCTTATCCTACATCATGAGAGGCAGCGAAAGAGTATCTACAGTACATATATACATACATACGTATATATGTATACACATACATTGTTGTATTCCTCTGCTAGATATGGAAATCAGAGAAAAAAGACACATAAATAACCCTTGACACAAACCTCTACTCAGGGGCCATATATATATATATATATATATATATCCAAAGACTTGAATTGGCAACAATGGAAGTTAGAGGATTGTGCCAAAGGGTACGAGTGTATTCTTTGTCTGATTGTTATATCTAGGAACCGTCTGCCTGTATGAGTGGCCGCTGCTTATCGGCTCTCAGTCGGCCGGTCTCGCTCTGCCTCTCTGGCCTGTGTTAATGTTGCTGTTTGACATTGCAAGCAGCAGTCTTTTTTTTTTTTTCTCCCAGCATCCTCAGTGGACAGTGGAGCTTTAGCCTAATTGGTTCCAGAGCAGACCCTGACAGAACTCTCCTCAGCGGCACACAGCCATATTAATACCCCCCCCTGCCACACACACACACGCGCACACAACCATAGTAATACCCCCCCTGCCACACACACACACACACACACACACACACACACACACACACACACAC
>NW_022280032.1:13132944-13174570 GCF_004355925.1 Anarrhichthys ocellatus
CACACACACACACACACACACACACACACACACACACACACACACACCAAAAACAAGCACAGCAATCAGTGACTAGCTCGCTAATTAACGCCTTACAAAGCATCTCATTAGCATGTGTTGTAGAAAGGGGCAGTGGGGGAAATAAGCATTTTGGATTAAAAAAGGAAAGAAATTACAAAATAAGACCATGCCGCACGAGTGTGTATGTGTGCGTATTGTGTTCTACTCAGGGGCCAAGGGCCTTGGTTGGCCCGCTGTATCTCAGGGGAGTCCATTACAGCTCTCTGAGGGAGACACTGGAGTCAAAGATAAGCAGAATTTTAAAGGCAATCAGGAAATATAAATCTCTGGCACGCAGGCAACACTTTGGTTGTTAACCAGCAACTTAACCTGCCTGTACTGTGAGCGGAATAGGAGATGGATCGGTGAGGGTGAGAACACGGCATGCAGTTAAGTCATCGGGCAAAGGACAAGAGCAGCAGAGCTGGAAGATCTGTACGCTAGAGTTACCCGATGGACTCTATATGACAATAATAACACGCAAAAATGCATTATAATTCACACAATTACATTTGTTAGAGTAAATTAATCAAAGATTTTGGCTCTCCACACATATACGCCTCGTCTCTTTGGTGCAAAACACCTTTCTCTTTCCATCTCCTTCTGTGCTCCTTCCATCACTCCCAGCACCCATCTGCCGGTTAATCCTCTCCTGGTTTTACTGTGGCTTCATCACAGCCTGTAAAAGCAGCCCCCTTTGAACCCTATAAAGGCAACTAGCATCAGGCTTATTGTAAAACACAATAATAAGGTAAATGTTTATCCCCTCTCCGCCGCTCTAAACTCCCCTAATGAGCCTGCTGGAGGGGTTTCACCTCGCAGCTCCAATACAGGGAGAGAGGAAAAAAAATAAAAAAGCATGTTCTGCACAGATTAGGCCTGTGGTGGAGATGCAGCTGAAGTCCCATCATGAAAACAGTATGTAGCATAAACACAGCAAGAAACTAATTTCACCATAAAAGGTCAGCAAAAACACAAACCGTTAATACGATCTCCAAAGTGCCAAACAATCTATAATGTCAAGCATGAATGCGTCAAAGGTGTTGGTTAAATGTGTTAAATATAGCAACAAATGCTTTCCATTGGATGAAAGATGAGGTAGAAGTACCAGGAACCGAGTGCACTGTTTTCTGTGTACTGTAGCTGTTCCTGGCAGAGCACAGTATGATTGGCTGGGAAGGAGAAGCCCTCTGACCCTGCACTTCCTAACAGCCAGTGGTTGTTCTGACCTGCCCATTATCCACCGGTGACCCCGCTATTAGACCCGCTGTCAGTACACGACGCTACGCTGAGCGGCACCGCCCCGCGCCGCAGATGAGCCATCACTTTCTCCTCCGAACAGCAGCGCCTGCCCGCACAGACGGAGAGTTAAGAGGAGGAGAGAGTTCAGAGTAATAGTAAGCAGGTAGTGCGAGGTCAGAGGTCCCGTGCAATCGGGACAGCAGTTCCACTCCTGGCAGCCAGAGCGGAACTCTGAGAGAGACCTGGAAGTAGATATGATGACCTTTTGTACAGAAGACCCCAAAATATACCTTCTTATCAAAATGACCTTAACGCAGGAGCATGGGAAGGCGAGCAGAGTCCATCCATCATTTTAAAGATTAATCCTCCTCTCTATTCTTCTCCTGAATCTATTAATAATGTCGCCAGAGGGAAGAATTTGCAGCAAAGATTTATTCTGATATTGTGACTTTTATTCATTAGCCTATAACAGGGGGATTCCTTAAGAAGGAAATATGGCACGCTAATTCACTGCTCATGCTCCATCTGAACTATACAGAGCTGCATTAACTCCATCCTTTCATTTGCTGACAATCGGCAGATGTAACGCAAATAGGGAACATTATCATTTACACTATGAAGTTCACCCATCATTTTATCTTTTGAAGCAACTCTAAGCCGCTTCCATTTGTTAATTCACAAACATTTAACATCGTGGGTAATTCTGCGGCAGGTGTGAAGCTTGAAAATCAATTTCACTCCAAAATCTGGCGCTTGGATCGGAGCTTTTCCTCTCTCATTTAGACAAAGCAGTTACATTAATAGATCTGTACACTGGATTTCGCACTGTGGAGCAGCACTAACAGCCCCAGGGGCATACTTCAATTAGAGACTCGGGTGAGTTTAAACACTGCAGATCTACTCTCGCTCAAAGTGTTTGTCTCCCTCTTTCCCTCCCTCTCTCTCTCTCTCTCTCTCTCTCCATATCTGCGCACAGCACTCACTCTCCTTCTCCTTCTTCCTCAAGTCCTGCTCTCTGTAATCAACACAGTGCTAATGGCTTATTCTTTCTGCTCCAGCACCCACATTTCACTTGTTTATTTTCCCACACTCGTAAATCTGGGGACGCGTCACAAGCGCAGCGATATTAGAGCAATAATCTCAGGTAATTATCAGATGCCCTCTCTCACTTTCTCTCTCTCGCTCTCCCTCCCTTTAATGCTCTCTCTCTCTCTAAGCAGAGACTCACTGTTTCTTCTCCTTTCCTGGCAAATGGGCAGTTTGTGAGAACCTAGATATGAATACTTTTCCTCTTAATTAATAAAGGCTTTCTCTTTAACATGGGAGACCTGAATATGGGGATCAAATAGACATTTGGATCATTTATTTCATGTCACTGAATTAATCTGACATAAATTGCACCACGCATCCGCTGTTCACATTGAAGCAAGTCAGGAGTATTTTCATTTATACAGCCCAAAAAATAGAGCTTTGCTATCTGAACAACATACAACACCCACTATATTCAGATTCTTCATTTGGTTAAGGAAGAAGTGAGTCTCAAAAGGGTCTCAAAAGAAAGAAAGTGACCTCAGGAAGCGGCAGAATCATCACTTTGTTAGTGGGATCAATTCATGGCTGTCTCTTCAGGTAAAATCACAAGACTTTCAAGCCTTTCGAGCATAATATTGAGGTTGTTAAAGGTTCCACTCACCCACTCCTGCTGAATGACGCTAACTGCCTTGCTGGCCCGGGACAGGTTTCGGCATGCCAGGATCACGTGGGCGCCATGAAGAGCGAAAGACCTGGCTGTCTCAAAGCCTGAGACATGATCAGCGAGACAGAGAGACAGAAAAAAAGAGAAGAATGAAAGCGAGCAATGCTTCAAAGATTAGTTTTTTCTGAAGATAACTTTGATTCTCAGAGGTTGAATCTAATGGGGTGGGGGGTGTGCAAGTTAAAATCCCTATCAATTTTCCATATATAATTTCTTTCATTGAGTAACCCAGTGGTCTAGTAGAGGGAGTTAATCATTTCTCTCTGAAGTGATGAAACTGATTGAATTATTGTGGTTCAAGACGTCCTCCTCTCTTCTTAGATAAAGTTTGGGATCCGTCTGCCAGAGCTCTCAGGAAGGTATCGCCGCTCACGCCGGTTTGGAGGAAGGGAGGTCAGTTGTTAATAATGTCGGGAATCACACAGCGATGACAGTAATTATGAAAACATGGCTCGTGATGGAGGGAGTCAGATGAACAATCGAACAGACATGACATTCAAAGTGAAGCTCGGTGTGATATTTCAGCACATCAAAGTGCCTCCGATAAGGACGTTATCCCGTGAAACGAGGTCCGTGGATGCACACAGAATTTATCAGTCCAAGACTTCATGGCTCCATCCAAATCATGTAGTCACGATAAAACTGACAAAAAGTGAAGATAGAGGGAGAGAAGTTCATTTCTAAATTACAAGTCTAAATGGGTCATTTCCACCCATAGGTTGAATTAATTTATGAGATTAACTTTCTTTTTTTTTTCCTTCGCCGCATTTTTATTTCCTGTGACATTTACTATCCTTCAAAGTTCAACAGCGCCGAAGCGGCCTCACATTTTGCAGTCCCACCTCCCACAGTAAATACAAGCCGCAGTCACACTAATGCTGCACAGGGTGAGCGTCCTCACTGACACACTGACGGGCACAATAACTGGTTGCGGCAAAGAGGGTCTGAGAGGCAGCGTGTGAGAGGGTGGATTAATATGAACTGTAATTAGATTATATGTCTTAATCTGATTTTCATTAGGAGCAAAACTGGGAGGCCTAATTGTGAGGAGAGTGTTGAGGACTAATATCTATTAAAACTCTAAATTGGAGTCGGATTGGAAGCCCTCTCTGACAAGTGAAGCATGGAATTAAATTATATGACACCTTATTAGGTGTAATGGAGGGGACTGTGGCTGTGAGCGGAGATCATTTCACTCACAGGAAATGGAAATGAAAATAAAAACAACATGACAGAAAAAGAAAAAGGGAGCGGTGTGATTCCCGGAGTAAATGTGCGCTTTGAGCAGCCGTCTGTAGAAGGCAAATGTCACAAAAGCTTCTCAATGTCATACAAAGTGTTCACTATAATTTAATCTAAACGCTATAATGAAAAATAATAGTGGTGAACTCTGAAAATCTACGGATGCTTTTTTCATTAAGATTACAGCATATTTACAATGTGTGTAACAGAAACAATCCATAAGCAGCAGATGAGGGGAAAAAAAGGATTTCAAACATGCCATCATTTAAAAGCTTGATTTTTTTTTTTTTGCCTTTATAAATTAAACAAGAGTACTGGCTGCTGGTAAACAACAACACCTCACACTCACTTGTTGTGTGTACAAACCATGAAAGTGAAATTAATCGACGCCAGTGTTTTCCATAATGGAGAACAAATTAGAATATGGCAGCGACAACAGCAGCGGCACCAGAGCCATGTATTTCCAATGACAAATAACAAGGGCTTGACATTAATTGTGAAATAACGAGAGTGGCGTTGCTGTAACAGAGACTCCACGCCCTCTCACCCGTGTTGCCGGCGGAGAGGGCTGCACTGAAATGAGTTCCTGGTCGGGTGTACAACAATGAGAGTCTGTTCCAGCGTTGTACGCTGATGCTGGAACATGACGAGAGGTTAGACGAGGGTTTCTTTTGCTCTGGTGGATCGACAGACGCCACAAGCTGTTTTATAAACACACAGGAGGCCCGACTGCTACGCTGTGCTGTAATGATCTCTCAGGTTCTTTTGTCTAATCAGACAACGAGAGAGCAGAGCCTTTAGTGAGAACTTGGAAATGAAGTTACACAATTCAGCCTGGTTAAAGCAGATCCTTTGCTCGTCTGCTTGTTCAATCTGAAGACTCACCACGTTACAAAAAAATACAGTAAGTGGCTCAGCTATTGTTGAAAATGTGTTTTAGTGTAATGTATAAAAGGCATAAAAAAAATTGTGTAAAATGTCCATTAAGCAGTGAATGCTCTTCATGGTACATTAGGATCCTGGCCCTACTGCTATCCCCCAATAATGAGTGTGATTTAGTGATTTCACGCTTTGTTTGTCCTCCCTGCCCCGCCGCCCCTCTCCGGATCCCCCTCGTACACAGGTGTATTGGCTCAATGTAATGAGATCATTACCAGCCTCGTCAGTAAACGTGTTTATTTGGCAAACGGAGCTGCCTGCTCCTTCTCTCTCTCTTTCTCTCTCTTGATCTGCATCCAAAGAGGCATTTAACTAAAATAAGCTCCATAGTACAATTGGGCAAACAGAAGTCAATTCAGATCATTACAGGACCTGTGGGTAAACAGACATGGTTCCCACAGTCCCCATTCGACAGAGCTCAATTTGTGCTGAGAGAAAAAAACAAACACGAGAGCAGCAGCGATCATGAACAGACTCCATATCACCCCACCCAAATGAATGATATGGCATTTTTAACTGTAACACACAACATCAAAATATGTTGTGTGTTATATTTCTGAAGCAATGAATAATATGATAAATATGTGACTTGTAATTACACAGTTTATGTCCTTGTATCTCTGACTAGTTTAATTTGGTGCAGACCTGATTTATGCATCGCAATTCATTGGTTAGTTTGCCGTTCATAACTTTGTACGTTTATTGAGGGGGATGTGGATCACGTGGAAGCTGCGGTCCCCCCTCCATCTCGTCCAATAATCACACTGAACTGTCACTTCCTAAATTCTACCCCAAGATCATATCTTATCCCCTCCTAACTCTCTGGCCGTGTCCGAAATCCCGCCCCTATTTACTATTTAGTGCACTTTATTTACCGTCAGCGATCTTATTGGAGTGTCATAATTCAGCAATGCGGCAATAGTGCCCCCTTAAACGTAAAAGTAGCGTCCATAGCATGTACATTCATCAAGAGGTCAATACCGATGTTTCTCTAGAAATAGACAGAAAGCAAGAAGCGATGTGATAAATATGTCATATACCATGAAATTGTAAATACAAAGCAACAATGGGATGCTGCTTCCACTATTGATAAAGATTAAGTATATGATCCTGATATTTAAGACTCTTTGTGTTATTCGAGCCACTGAGTGCCTGTATCTGTGCATATATTTAGCAAAATAAGGCTTCTTCTTTCTTTCTCTGTATTATCGCTACTTTCAGTGAACAATTCCACCTTTTATAGATGCAAATATTACAGTTATGTGATGATGGAAAAATACTGATTCATAAGTGTTCAAAATATCGCTTTACAGCTCAATATATAGTAAAGTATTTCAAGACTGTTATGTAGAAAGGAGTGAATGAGTGAACAGTTAGAAACAGAGACTGTCCTGGTGCTGAGTGCACCTGTTCCTCCTGCTGCTGCTGCTGCTGTGTATTTCTTGTCCCAAGAAGTGAGGAACCACACAACCCCCCCCCCCCCCAATTCTTTCTGACTTTTAAGATCCCCTCTAATTCCCCACCATTAGTCCAAGAGGAGGGACATGTCACCCCAAAAGTGGGATGTATTGTTAGTAATTACAGCCCAAGGTTGAGCTGTTCCAGGCGAGAGCACTGGAGTGGTTCTATTACCCCTCCCTGTCCCCTTCTGCCTCCTTCCTACCCCCCCACTGCTGTCACACCATCCATGCAGCCCTATCTAGTGCCCCCCCCCCCCCCCCCTCTCTCTCTCTCTCTCTGACCCTCTGTGTCAACCTCCAAATCCCTACACAATCTCTCATCGTGGTCTCACGTCGCCCTGGTAACCCCTGCTCCTCCTGCGGCCAGCCTTACCTGACGACCTCACACTGTGGCCAGTACACTCGATAAACACACATCAAGTCACACACATGCACAAGGATAAACACGGACCCCAGAGGCCTGCTCATGCACATAACTCCTGAGCATTGGGGGTATTTTCATCACTGTCATCAAACCCCCACCCCCCCATCATGTAACTTTCATCCCCTCATCATCCGCAGACTGTAAACTCGATAGGTCTATAAACTACTTGACTACACACAATAACCCAGTACCCTTTCGTTTTATTTTACCTATACAGCCTTTAAGCACATATATGTATTCCATCCTCTCTCTCTAACCACTTCACTTCTATTATATTAGAGCTGTAATCATTATTGAACCCTTCTGGCCTCCAGCATAATACTCTTTGCATGTTACACCAGTTTGGGTCTGCATAGCATATTCCATCCAAGGTTAATAAAGTTAAATAATTTGACTAACCAACCATAACTGGTTCTCATTACGTAGCCAATAAACACATTCATCAGAGACGACATGAAAGGCCCGAAGAGGAAAAGAAATAAAATAAAACTCTCCTTGGATATTTCCTCAGTGGCTCAGTTCACAAGCTGACACAGAGGAGACAGAGCAGGACACGGACCGGCCGCTCCCCCAGCGGGGACACACACACACACACACACACACACACACACACACACACACACACAAAATACGATCAGACTGCTGGATATAAACACAGATGCACTCTGGATGTCGTCTCAACCGCACGCAGCCACTCGAAGACGCTCAGAGACACAGGCGCCGCATGCCACCCTCACCAGGAACATCTTTTTATCCATCTAATTCCTCCCACTATGAATAATGCATTTCCCTCCTTACCGAGGCTCGGGTTTAACGCATCGCCGCGCGGGTCTTTAAGGGGGTCCTTATTCATAAACAGCAGCGCAGTAAATACCAGAGCTTTGCAGCCAATTTAATGGCAGTTATGCTTAACAAATCTGCCTCAATCTAATGATCAGCCACAAAGCTAGGCTATGGGTTTAATCTGCACACAGAGGTTCCCCCGGCTCTGCGACTCACTGAATATGCTTAGGGATCTCTCCATCCAGAGAGAGGAGAGCACCGGCCTGACACTTAATCCTCCCAACACAACACTGGGATCAACACAAACATGGGACAATGTTAGTCTTTCATGAATAAGAATAACATTCAAAGTCCTAAAACACTGCGGAGACAATGCATAGAGTTACTGAAACATTATGGAACGCTCCTTTCCAGATCCTTGCTATTCCCTGTCTGGGTCTTTTCTGCTTCTTATTCCAGCACTGACCCTGACCCTGAACAGCAATACCATGAGGGATCTAGTGCATGCATTTAGATTGAGTAGAGCTTTGCAACTGCAAGGTATTGCTCCACAACAAGCCACTGTATCAAAGGGCAGAACAAGTTCAGGTAAAATTCTAAACATGTCGGCAGAAAAATAATAATAAACAATGTGGAATAATATAAGTTGTGAGGAGCTCTAGAATTCGAAAAAAAATGTTATTATTAAAAGTGAAAGTGCCCTTAAACAACGTGTTTCTGTCAGACATCAGATATACTGCACTGCGATTGAAATAGACATGGAAAATAGTTGTGTCAACATGAATATTATATTTAAGTGAGACAGAGGGTCAATATGTTATTTCTGACCACTACTCAGCATACGTTATGCTGACAACATGGCAGCTGCTGTAACAGCCCAAGAATGTCGCTGCTCCCCAGGTAGGGGGACACATCTATATGTAGTTACAGGTCCCAGAAGAGATGACTGCATGTGCAAGGAGAGCACAATACCAATATAGTCATGCCTCAACAGAAAGACAAAATATTTTTGGAGACTCTAAACACAGGTTTCAGACTTAAAGATAAGTGTGGGAAAATACACAATAACAATTTTACATTTAAAATTCCCAAAACAATGTGCATTTATTCTATATTTAAAAAAAGAAAGTATTTGGTCTCTGAACCCAGTGGGTGCCAGAGATATCCCGACAGTGGCCCTTTAAGGACAACTGTTCCATGGACCCCAGTAAATAACTTGAGAGTTAGTTGATAGGAGGGGAATTAGAGCCAGAGCAGGAGTGTGTAATGGGGATGGATAGGAGGCTCAGGCCTGGGTCAAAGCCGCTTAGGAATCAATGCAGAGGTACAGGTGTACAACCACAGGTCTATAAGAGTAAGAAAACCTTTAGAGAGAAGGGGGAGAGAGGGAGAGAGGGAGGAATAGAGGGGGGAAAGAAACCGTGATCATTCATTTCCATTATCACAATTACAAACACCATTCAGGTTGGTACTGGTTTTTAATTTACAAAAGAAAGCCGAGAGAGGAAGACTAATGTTGTGAACCGAGCGCAGTGATCACATCGGCAAGACGAACCGCATCACTGTCTCGCCTTCCAGCACGACTGCAAGGAGCCTCAAAGCTGGTCACAAAACCAGACACTATGACATTTCATGCATAAATAGACTCATATATGTGCATTTCATCTTCACGTGCATTAAGAACTAAATCAAAGAGCTGAAATGTAAATTTGCTAATTAAATAATATCCCACCATTAGTACTAAAAATGTCACATTTCCTGTGGGGGAAATAAGCACTGAAGAAAATGGAAATAGCCTTGACACTTGGATTAAAACACTATTGATGCCATTAAAATGCTAAGTGGGTCCAACCAATTGGCATAACCACATTTCACTAGTGGAATGTCAAAGGAGCACACGAGTAGTAGCAATTACTATTAGAATGCTGTTAATTATGGGGGCTGCATATTTAATATGTGGTAGAGTAAAACAAAGGTTATATTAATATGGGTTTATCATTCACACACTGTAAAAATGTCTGTGCGTCGGAGCTATTTGATGCTTTCTTTTGAGAAAAGCTGCTTTTTTTTCCAGATGAACAAATTTTCATAAACTAAATACATCTCAACAAATCTTAAATGTGGATTATCTTTTTCATTATATAGTTTTTAAACTAAAGGCAAAAACCGGCGCATGTGAAGCACTTAATATGATAAGGTTTTAATACCCAGACAGCACCAACATCGTGGACCTCCTGTGCCCCCTTGTGGTGAACATTACATGACATTTTCTCATCTTCTTTCAACCCCTTTAATGGAAAGGCCTAATCATTTTGTTTAATTTCAGAAGCCACAATATTTGCGCAAATGTTGTGTCTCGTTACATTGACAGTGTGCCTCAAACGTTCTCTAAGATAATGATGGAGTCGCAGTGACTGGCAAAAAAGCCATTTAATTTAGCATTATCTTATTTATTAGAAATTCAAACCGGTACCCTTTACATTTGATGATTTGTTTGGGGGGGGGAGGTGGGGGGGGGGGGGGCATTATTCTACTGAAATAATTATTTTCCACAACATCACACCAGAAGGAATCGCTGTAGTTATTTGTGTGCAAGTCAATACCTGAGAAGGCGAAACATTGACACAAATGAATTATTTCCAGTTTAAATGTTTAAATCTTTCATGCAGCCAGTTCAGTTGAGAAGACAATCAGAAACCTGCAGCTTGTGTATCGAAGACGAAATTCATTTAGATTGTGTCTACGTTGCTGTAAAAAATTAAATAATGACATATCTAAATTATAAATTATAAGGAACATACTGTATATGTGTGTTTGTATACTGCGTGTTAATAATAATATCATTGAACTGTTTATAGTGCAGCAATTTAAAATCATACGTCAAGAATTCAAGACAATAACATTCCGATATGTATTCTTTCTATACGACTCCCTGAACGTGCACATAGATAAATAGATAAATAGATAAATAGACGGAAGAACATCAAGGTCAGGAAGGCATTTAAGTTCAGCGTGGATCCCCCGGCTGCTGTAAATCTACACTACAGTGCTGCACCTCTTCATACACACACAGCAATTACACTGCTGTGACTTTTCTTGGGACAAAGAATTTGAATATAAAGACAATTAACAATTTTATAGTTTATTTGATTTCCCTCATGCTGTCATTATCTATCCCGAACAAAGCAGCGAGTCTGAATAAATGGCCACTACTTGTGCTAATTTAAACTAAAGGAAAGGGGAAATACATTTGTTTCCACACCATTATATAGTGAGCAATGCATTTGCTGGCTACAAATGGACACCATTCATTACAGTTAACAATGACATCCAATTCAGCCCAGCTAATGAACTTCAATACAACCATGTTCAGTATTAACGAGTGATTTGTTGAGTCTAAGTGTATCATTTTGGAGGCTAATGTTGATGAATGTCAAGAGACGGGAACTTGCAGGAGCAGAGAGGCTCTTGTCGAGCCCCCTTCTACTACAGTGAAACACCACCCCCACCTAGTGGTAGCATCGTGGAAGCACACTTTACTACAGACACACTGATGTTTTTTTTAGTATAGCTATAACAAAACATTGAATTGGTAAACATATTACGGTTTTATGATGCTCACCAATGCCAGAGTTGCCTCCAGTAATGAGGACAACCTTGTCGGAGAAATCCCGACCCTGCAGGATCTCCAGAGCAGCAGTGTTCCCATCATACCGCTTTGACTTCACCACCACATCCTCCACTGTAAAGGCCTGCCGCGGGTCAAAGTAGGTGGTCCGCTTGTTAATGTGGCTGAAAATGACAGAGGAAATAAAATGTTATAGTGGAGAGTTCATCCAAGATCTGTACAGTTTAGTATATCCTGTGAGGCCAAAACAAAAAGCTCATTTGTTTCCTCTATTAAGCAAACAGAGGTTCAATCATTAAACTACTTACTCGACATAAATCATCTGTCCTTTTTCATCTGTTTCTTGCTCCCAACCATACGGTAAATCTGTGGGAAAAGACAGACACATTTTCTTTAACAGCCAGAATCCATAAGAACAAAATGAATATCTTTGCCGCTGGTGACAGTTACATTACAACAACAAAGTTAGTGAAAAAAGACACAAATCCGATGTTTGTAAAGGTACGGTCAGAACACCATTAAATACAACCAATTTGAATATGTTCCCATATGCCTTGCGTATATGTCTGTCCCTCAAGCAGATATAAATGCGTGTAAAGACCCTGAAAAACAATTGACTACAACAAACCTCCAGCACAACGTTTTTTCTTTCCCGTCTTCGGGTGTTCCCACTGTGTCTTCATCGCATCATGGCTGTTACACAAAGACAAAATTACCCAACCTTCTTCTTCACTGCATGTCATTTATTTATCGATGTACTGAGGACACACATTGGCGTGGTGTAATGTGACATGTATGTGCCAGATTTAGCCAAAAAGGTTCATTTTCATCTGCAGCAAAAAAAAACACATTCAATTACATGTAGCACACGGCGTAAATGAAACAACCAAATACATCTGTTATAGAAAAGGCACACAATCATAACAGCAGATGAGAGAAAATATTACAAATGACTACAAAAGTGTGCAACTCAAGAAAACACCAAAGACACGTTCACACAACAAAACAAATAGAGCAGGTGGACAAAAAAACTTCCCAAACTAGGTAATGCAAACCAAATTTGGATATGTTTAATATGTCAATGATAGACATTGGTGTAAAGAGAACGATAAAATGCAAATACCATGTTGGCACTGAAATTCTCCAATAATCATTTTTATTATAATTTCTAAGTACAGAACCATTCTCTGTCTACTTCCTGTCACCACGAGCAGCCTAGAGCTCTGTCCCACCACTGATGAGGGTTTCAGGATTGTATATTCAAAGTGCAACTCAATCACGAAGTTATGCCTCTCACTTCACTACAGTACTTCATACTACTGCACAGTCTTCATAATAAACATCTTGCTAGCACAAATTGGTACAAAACCTTCCAAAACGTGCGCCCATGGACTCCACGCCATCGTTTCAGACATCAGAGCTTCTCTAAACTGGTGTACGGTGTTGGCTGCAGGCTGATAGCACCTACACGTGCCTTTGCTCGTGAACAAACCTGAAGCTGAACATATATTGGTGGTGGTGATGACATATACGATGAAGGATTCCACTCACTTGGCATAGTAGACCCAGCCATCTTTCGTAGACCTCTCTTCCCATCCGGGAGGTAACTCATCCTCACTATCTGTATCGTCCATGCCTGCGAATTTTAGAGCTGCCATAACTCACACTTGTATCTCGTAAACGACGGAGCTGCGAACACGAAACCTGTGAGGAATATCTGGAATAAAATAAATGTTCAACTGTGTCTGAGCTGAGAATTACCAACACAGCACTTCACCGGGGCACTTCCGCAACAACACGCGGTGACGCTGCCGAATGGCCTTTTGGGAAATTGAGGCTGAAGAAACGTGCGTCGTGTGAACTTCCTTTGCAATTTTAAAGGTTGAACCGTATTAGTTTCAACCAGAGAGGAAACAAATAAATGTAGAAGAGATGTAGCACTTCTTCAAAGCATAATTATATTCATTTTGATGTTCTAAATGTACAGGACAAGACCAAAGGCAGGCTGAACTGAGCACTAAACCCATCAGGACCATCAGGACACACTCAACATCCAGAAATAATGACCAAACACAAGCCACAGAGCAGGCCTTTACTGCCTCCAAATGGCACACATAAAAAAAAGTAATCAGAGTAGAAAAAAGGGGAAGATTAATAGCCTTCACCTTTTATATAAACATTTTATATAAACATTTTATATAAAACATTTTGTATAAACATTTTACATAAAACATTTTGTATAAACATTTTATATAAACATTTTATATAAAACATTTTGTGTAAACATTTTATATAAAACATTTTGTATAAACATTTTATATAAAACATTTTGTATAAACATTTTATATAAACATTTTATATAAAACATTTTATATAAACATTTTATATAAAACATTTTATATAAAACATTTTATATAAAACATTTTGTGTAAACATTTTATATAAAACATTTTGTATAAACATTTTATATAAACATTTTGTATAAACATTTTATATAAACATTTTATATAAAACATTTTGTATAAACATTTTATATAAACATTTTATATAAAACATTTTGTGTAAACATTTTGTGTAAACATTTGTATTTTATATCTTTAGATTTTATGTTTGTGAGAAAAGTGTTTGTCTCTTTATGTCTTCAAAAATCAGCTTTCCTTAAATTACTCCTTGAGGGAAGAGTAAAGATTTGCATTGATTTGAACTGAATTAATTTCATGAGTATTATCATTCGTATTGTTCAGCCTGATAAACCACTGACTGATATTGCACCTGCTGTTGTAAGACATAACCAAAGAAATCGATAGCCATGACCAAAGTCTGAAATTAAGTTTCTTCTTCACCTGCCACTGAACAATTATATTTGATGTAAGCCTAAACTTTGACTATTCCAATTTATGAATTGCTTTTTAAAAAATATTAGTTTTGAAATTAAGGGAAAACTACCTGCCATGGTGGCAGGTGACCAGGAATTCGTACCTGCCACAGCCAACATTTACCCTGTATTTGCAGGTGCACGCAGGTGCTAATTTCTTTCCCTGGTCATGATAACAGACATATCCCATTGAAATCTGATGCCTTTATGGAGTTTAGTCTGTCAGGCAAAACGTTGCAGCAGTGAGGGCCACCTAAGCATATACAAAGAAGCTTTATCCAGCCTCTGCTTTGTAGCTTGCCACTTTCCCCCTAACAAATTATAAAGAGTGGCAGCATTGTTCCATATCCAGAGTGAAGCTGCTCTGCACACTTGGCTACTTTCTTCCCGAATTCCACTTGTGCAACTCCTGTTTGTTGGAGTAGTGATTAAACTATACTGCTTTAAGTAAGCAGTTTCTGTTATCGCTGCGGAGGACAGGGAGAGTGGTCTATATTCTGGCTGGATAATGACTTCCAGAGAAACCTGAAATATGTGACACTTGCATGCTTTATTCACTGACTTTGAAGAATCTGCTGACACCTGGTCAACCAGGCACGTGGTTCAGTATAATTGTCTGCAAAGATGCTTACTTTCTTCTTTCATATTGCAAGCACAGTCTGACAGTTCCTCCAGTTCTAGGTTTCCTTCTCAGAGAACGACCAATGAGCTTCCCTTGGCTACTATACCTAACTCCCCAAAAATGTGGAGCAGAGGTCAAGTTGCTGACTAACTAAAGCATGAGGATCTTGCTGTTATCTAGATGACTTCATCATGATGGCACAGTCACAAGAATGTATGATATTTCAGGTTGTGCAACTGATGCATAGCTTAAGACAATTATACTGGCTGGAAATACACTCCTTGATCTGGCAAAACAGTACTGCACCCCCAATTACTGTTCACCATGACTGTTGACGTAGAAACAAACGAGGGACTGACGAGCCACGTCTTCAGAACAGTGCTGCCCAACAAATTCCTGTCACTCAGGCTCCTGTCGTGTTATGCTCTCAAGGTGTGTTTGTCAGGGATCCTCCTCCCATGACTCTGGGTCTAAAACATAGAAAATGTTGTTTGAGGACATAATCTTGACTCATGGTCCACTTTCTTTTTTCCTGCAGCTTTCAGCTGCATCACAGTCTTCATCGACTGATAGAGTTTGTTCAGTTTTCCTGTCAAAATACTATTTCCAAGGTCACAAATTAACTCTCACGCTCAATGTTATGAAAGACAAAAGATGCATATTTCTCAAAGCGATCAGGTGTTCAATGTGTTCAAAGTACTAAGTATTGTACTTACTCAGTATGAATTTTACAATACTTCTACTCCATCCCATCTGATTTCAATGGGTCATGTTGTATGTTTTACGCCAATACATGTATCTGACAGCAACAATTACTAGTTATTACATTAAGATTTGACATAAAAATCAAAAGCTTATAACATGTTATAGATCGATTATAGATCGAACTATCCAACAGTCTAGACATAATTAAAATAAGCTCCACCTCCAGAGGCTATAACATTAAAATCAGTATGAATCAAATATTATACAGTAAAATAGACAGAGGCCATTCTGTTGCATAATCGGTACTTTTACTTTGCTATACTTATAGTTTTGCTGTATTTTTACCTCAGTAAGATATTGAATGCATCATCTTCTATTCCTAAACTGTGTGATTGCTGCTTTTGCTTATGTAAAAGATGTGAATTGTTCCATCACTGGCCAATACGCTATAAATACCTACAGTATTTGGCTTCAGACAGAAGAACTTCATAAACCCTCATTGGGAAAAAACTTAGTTTCGGGCAAATTCAAGAAATGTACGTTTCACTTTTCATAAAGACCTTAAACTTTCTATGCGAAGATATAGATAGAGGATGTGACAGAAAGCCTAGAAACAACTGCACTTATCTAAACATTGACGATTTAGGGAACCTGATGGTGTGTTGTCATCATTTAGAACTGATTCAACTGGACACAATAGTTTCATCAACAGATTTGCTTTACGTTAATGTGATTGAAATGGGCTTCATCGAGAGGAATAAAGCCATCCAACGTAATGACATTACTTCCCTCTGTGACGGTTCACTGTATCCTCAGCCACAGCGCATGCCCCTGGCAGCAGAAAGGGGAGGGGCTAGGAGGTGGGCCGACCAACTGTAGGCAAGTGTGTGTGTTCGTCTCAACGTTGCACGAAATGTGTCTCCTCTCAGCAAAGACAGAGTAACGGGAGACGTGCTGATCAACGGTTTTTCTTTCTATTGAAAGTTTAGTTTTTTTGTCGCCTTGACACTGTGTCGATGTTATCCTCTGTATATTAAAACATTCCGCTTGTAAAACGCAATATTTATTAAGAGCTGCCGACTTCGTTTCTACCAAAGAGTGTCCGCTTCCCCTCCCCTCGATGAAGCGCTGCGATGCCCTCTGATTTTATATCCCTCCTTAGCTCGGATCTCGACCTCAATTCCCCCAAATCTCTATACTCAAAAGGTAAGATTTTTACTTAAATACACGTTATCACTGGGACACCGACCCGGTTGTCCTAGTTAGTTCACCTCGAAGCATTACGAATGTCTTGATCGCTCCCGTTAAGCTGCTAGCTAGCAGTAGTTAGCTTCTTTTCTGCTGTTAGCCGACCAAGCTAGCACTTAGTTAGCTGCATTTGGGCTGAGAACTGGCGTGTACCTGGTTGGCTAGTTGTCGGTGTCACATTGCGTGGAGGACCATGATACGTTAGGCTGCTCGTCTAAATATAACGGTGATGCGAGAGATCCTATCGATACGATACGATGAGTCATTAACTAGCGGTCTCGTCTGATGGCGAGCATTAGTACTATCCGCTAGCCACAGTTACGTGAGGTCGCTTTCCAGTCACCACATTGTTAATTGGTTTAATGTACTAAAAGTCATAGTGGGCTTCTGCGGAGGTGTGTGTGTGTGTCCATGCGTGTATCGCGAGAATATGTAGTACATGCATGTGGTTTATGCGTATCCTCCTTGTTTAGCGTCGTTGTGTAACAGTCCCTTGTGGTTTAACATCATGTGTGGAACTGAGCCAGAGTTGTCTCTCTCATACTCTCTGGTTTCACGGACGGAATGAAAGCTCCGGACATGCCAGTGTCCCTGGCAGGATAGAGGGTGCTGCCACTGGTGCCACACATTTAATCTATAATACGTTCTGGACACATGTCAGCCAACTCTTGTTTTATTTTTAGGAGGGTGTTGCGACATCAATTAGGAGCTAGGCCGTTAACTCTGAGTTGTCAGCTGGGCCGGTGGATTTGTACTGGCTTTCAGCAGCACATTGTCTGCAGGTTGGTTTCCCCCTCTGTTGCCAAGCGTATCAACTTCATGTGTAAGGACACTGTCTGTGAATCTGCCACTCAACGCTGGCATCCATCACGCTATTGCTTATTCATGAGCCAGCCTTGTATGCTGTGTTGTTGTTTTTTACTATTCTTAAAGTGGTAACCTGAGACTCTCAGATTTATACATTATGATAGGACACTGATGGACAACAGGGTTTCCTGTTATTTGACCACATGTCTTAGATGTTGTCCACATTTTGATGGTTAACAAATATCATTTATACCGAAATGCTGTTCTCACATCTGTCTAGCTGCTTATGTATAGGGCGCTCATGAGCTAGCAGAAAGCACTGCTATGTGACCCTGACATGCTCAGTTGAGCCTACCATATGGTCACACTGTCTCACATGATGGCTGTGTATTTATATCTCAGCAGTCGGGTGTGTGCTTGTGTAGTGGTCAAGGTAGCAGACATGCTCATATATATGAGAGAGAGAGAGAGAGAGAGAGAGAGAGAGGGAGAGAGAGAGAGAGAGACCCGAACCGAACCTTGATCTCTTTAGATTAAAAATAATATAGTAATTAGTCACATGTCTGACCTTTTATTTTACCCTCTCATTTGCCAACTCTGGGAACCACATCCAGGATTTGTGTAGTCTTGCATCTATATGACGGACACAAATTACATTGATTTAGTGTTTACTATGTGTCAGTGGAAATGACATAGGGGCTCTCAAACAATATACATTTAAAAAAGAATCGCAGTCCACTTCATTAGTTACAAAAATGCCACCCATAACATATTTTATACTTAATTTATGTTATGTTCTGTTGTTGTTTAATTGTGCCTGAACTGAATGTATTCATTTCAGTGCGTTCATCCATTAGGCTCCATTTGCTGTCAGTCACCTGAGACCTATGAGAAGAAATGAAAGTGCCCCCTGGAAATAATCCTTTCAAAGCAACACTGCCTCATAACTTTTATCGACACATCCATGTCTATTTATTTAACGTAAGCCAGCACAGTGGTTCCCTCGGGCTAGGTTGACTACCACAAAGCTTGTGTATTTAGAAAGATCAACATACATGTGATGTGACATGCATTTACTGTAGCTTTTATACAAATGTAAACTAGATGTTCATAGTAGTAATTGGGTTATGTCTTAAGCTGGAACCACTGATCTGGTTTATCGGCTCTACATAAGCAGGTGCATGGAGAACCGAATGGAGTATCTATAGCCATTCATTGTCAATATAACTCAGTGTCAAGGTAAACAGAGATGGTGTAAATATAGAAAAATGGCATTCTTTGTGTGCAGGGAGTAGCTCGCTGTCTGCACTCTGGCTTGAGCGTGTCGTTATGAGTTCAAGAGTGGAATTAAAGGAGCCATTTTTGGGCTCTGAGACACATTCTTTGATGACTGCATATTTTTTTCCATTTGCAACAAAAACAGAGCCATCATGTATTGTCTATTCATCTGTCATCCCCCCCCCCCTTGGCCCCAAAACAGCTGCAAAGAATAAAAATGGACTGGTGACCTTGCCATTTGGCAAAACCTTTAACGCATGTGTAATGTGAGCGGTGCATAACTTTGAGATGATGTAGTTTAATTGTTCTAAGTGTTTGTTTAAATCAGTCCGCCCCCTGGCAGGCGACTGTGTTGCAGTCTACTTTTTTGGGCATACTCGGTCGAGCCTTTAGAGCGCTGCACATAAACTGTACAGATGTCATCTGACTGCTATAAAAGCAAATGGAGACCAACACTAATGTCCCTGAACAGATCAGTGTCACGTATTTAATTGGGAACAGTGAGAAGTTAAGCTTTATATTTATATTCAACTGAGATTTACGAGTAAGGCGAGCGTTATATTTTCTCTTGATAATTAACAATGCAAGAATGTGTGGCTGCCCAGGGTAAGCACCTCGTTCTGTCCACAAAGTAAGAGAAGGTAGATGAAGGGACTTTGATGGTGTTAAATGTTTTCATGTAGATGGATAGAGCTTTTCATTAAAGCACTTTTTGAGTCAAAATGTAATCTGACACATTGTCTACAAACACTGTTTTGCCTACTGATCCCTCCCCGACCAGTCAGGCACATGAGTGAGTTGAAAACACTGAATGAAATCCAGACTGCTCATTTACATTTGGGGTAAATCATGTATGCAGAAAGAAGGAAAGAAGTTCTCTTTATTATATAATATAATTCAGTTTTTTAATAACTCACTGCTGCAGATGTGGTGTGAGTCTGTGAATGGTGACGACATGCATTTCTCGGCGAGTGCTCTTCGTTGCATATGAATGGGCTCCAGGCAGGTTGAACATGCACTCAGTGCTCGACCCACAGCATGCACACCTCTCCTGTGTGAAACGGTCAAGACTGAGGTCATGTCGGGTTGCCAGTCAATCTGTAATGCATTCATGCACAAAGACTCTCTCTCTCTCTCTCTCTCTCTCTCTCTCTCTCTCTCTCTCTCTCCTCAACATGAACAAAGCACAACAGACACAGATGGAGGATTCTCGTGAGAATCGGTTCACTTTGCTATGTGTATAAATACACTGTCGTGGTTTAGAGGGACAGTTCACTCTAACAACGTGGTTAATGACAATAGTCTATAGGTGTCATTGTGAAGTGTCTTCACAGCAAGGTCTGTGAGTTAGGCTATCACAGCTCTTTCTATATTTGGAAAGAAACATTGCTGATGAGTTTTTTTTTTTTAAATGTAATTTGTTGGCACTTGGAGCACCGAAAAAAGCGAACGCCGTTCAGCTCTATATAAAACCCATTAGCTATGGATGACGAATGGAGCTGGCCTCCATCTCGGTGCTTTACGTTTGGCCCGTCTGTGTGAACTACAGCACTGTGTGGCTCTTTGTTGTAAGCTGTGGGGATTTTGTGTTGTCACTCCCTCAACGGCATCGTCACGGAAGTGCCAGATCATGTGTCTTGTCAGTGCTAAGTCATAGCTGAGTATCAGATGACTACTACACATGCTCGGTGCTGCCGATGCACAGCTGAAATATCCATGTCAGGGTGTTGATGGGTCCCTGTTTCTAAGCAACCAAACTACCCAATCGTGTGTTTATCTGCCATCGAGTGCAGCTCATTCCAGTGTAGCTGCAGTGGTTTGGTAATACACTACGAGGAGTCGTATTACCATCAAATATCAAGGAATGTCTCTGTGGGTCGTGCTACACTTAGCTCATGGGAGGCTAATTTAGTTCATCATAAGATAGCCTGTGTTGTGTTGGTGTTGACAGCTGAGTGTTTTTTTTGTGTATGTAGGAAAAAGTGATGGTGAGACGCGGGTTTGCTTTCCATCCCATTTAAGGATTGCTTACTCTGTTGGGTCCTTCTGAATTGAGTTCAGCACAGTCTGAACATTTTTGGAGCCCGTGTCTGGCTGTCATTATTGGTACTGCATCTTGAGGCAATTCTGCACCGGGTTCAGTTTTTGGCCAATCATAAGTACATAATTATGTACGCTTGCTGATAGCAGAAGCAGATACCTCTCTGTCCTTAGATGGGGAATCAGGCTTAGAACAGAACTTCTGAAGTCAGAGAAAAGTTCTCCTCGGGAAGAGTGGATCATCTTTTCTAGCTGTTTAGTCCTGTCATAAAGAATAACCTAATTTGTCTTCTCCCGCTCATCCTTTATGACAGAGTCGGTATATGACCTCCTCCCCAAAGAGCTCCAGCTGCAGCCGTCGTCCACCCAGACGGACCCGCCCACCATGAGCCAGAAGAGTGGGGGAGAGGCGGGACCTCTTCCCTCTGCAGCTTTGGCTTCAGGTAAGCTACCCGCTCAGTTCATGAGAACCACGATCCGAGATCAGTTTCCCCTTGCCAAACTATTCCCGGAGATAGCAGCGGTGAAGAAACTCATATGGGCTTGTATCAGTGTCTGGGGGCAACTTCACCCTTTCACCAGTTCCTGAGACAACATTTGTGACTGTTGGAGATTATAAAAAGCTAATTTTTTATATATATATATATATATATATATATATATATATATACAGCTGGACTTGAGCTGTATATGAATATATTTTTGAGCTTCTCAAGCTGTATTAAAGGAACCACCAATTAGTGGAAATCTGTTGTCATTGTTTTGGTTAGTGCAGTCTGTTGGCTTGTTCAACACGTCTGCATTAGGGGACCAGCATCATGGGAAGAGGCATCGCTTACCTTGAGTCTGTATGTTGGGGCTTTGATATTCACTCAAAACTGCAACTGCAATACATGCCTGCAGCTCTTTAGCAGTTCACTTTATAAATGTAAAAATAGCTTAATGTAGTTTTAGTCCAGCTCCTAAACTCTGTTATCTTACTAACCTGTACCTTGCTAGTGGCAGTGACTGTAACGTAAGAATCGTAATGGCTTCTATGTAATACAAGTCGCACACTGTCTTCTCCTGGAAAACGTAGCTCAGAGTAACGGTGACTGTGCATTAACGGCATGCTAACACAGCTTGTTCTTTCTCATTTCACTCATTGTTTTCAGCAGCACTGTTTCCAATGTGATGCTTGTGCTAAATGCTTTCATTTCATTCTGCTTTTTAGGCAGTTCAAAAAAAAACTTATATTCAGGTGCATGCAATACAACCAATACTGCTGATCCATATATGTTCCTTTGGCTGAGGCAGTCATCCCAGACATCCCTCATGTTATGACATTATATCTATATATTATAACTATATCTATCCCTCTGATGGTCTAGTTTTTTTAATATGCTTTTGTTGTTAAATATTTCAACGCGTGGCAAAAGAAGAAACAGCCTGTGCACAGTCTCTCTCTATGCACATTGTCATTCACACATACTCGTTTACACACTCATACATCCGTAGGTCATCGGATCATTTATTGAGGTCTCAAACTTTTGCAGCTCAATGATTCATCTACTCCCGTGTTACAGATCGGTCGGTACTGTCGGGAGTTATGAAGGTTCTGTCTCTTTTATGAAACCGTGAAGTTGCCCCTAGCAAGCATTGGACCGTCCTTAAATATCCTTCAGCGAACCAAAGGAACACGGTCTGATCTTGGATCATGGTTCAGGGCAGCCAACATCAGCTAAACTCTGAAGGATTCTAGTCTTGAGTTTTGTCTGGAGAGCAAATGGAACCGGTCAGCAGTGTTGGAGAGAGCGCTTTCTGTTAATGCTACCTTTTAACTATCCTGTCTGACCCAGCTGGCCCTAAGCAGTGCTGATCAAAAGCATGACTACTGTAATGTCCGTCATTATTTACCACACATGCTTCAAGATGTCTATAAATGATCAACTTCAGAAGTTACTCCTTCTTCAGTATATACACTCATCCGATTTACTGA
This sequence comes from Anarrhichthys ocellatus, assembly GCF_004355925.1. NCBI lineage: Eukaryota > Metazoa > Chordata > Actinopteri > Perciformes > Anarhichadidae > Anarrhichthys > Anarrhichthys ocellatus. Next base: position 13,156,032 of record NW_022280032.1, read on the forward strand.
TTGACAGAAGTTGAATCTTGAATGATCAGCTCTCTTGTTGCTCATTGGCTGTCTCGTTTTTATTGCAGGAAGTTCCCTCTGAGGCAGGGAGTGTCTGCATATAAAATGGTCTGCAGTTCACTGCTCCATAGGTCAGAGGCTTGTTTATTCTGTCTCCATGGCTACGCTCAGTCCCAACCAAATCTTCCAATTGGCATGCGCAAACTACTGTTTACTACTGAATGCACATTGCACAAACTGTACTATAACCCTGGCAAATTTAATTTGGTGCCACATTACCAGCTTGCAAATTTGGCTGTACAAAGAAAGTTTGAAGCAGATTTTGTTGTGTTTCTTTCTGGCAATGTGTATGTAACGATTTGTAGCTTGCTTTTGTTTTTGTAAACAAAGCATGTCAGTTTTGTCACCTTGATTTTAATTGAGAAAAAGTTTCGTAGGAATCAAAACATTGTGGGACCTATAGTACCCTTCTCAACTTTAACTTCAGAACATTTGATCAATTCTTGACGGCTCTCGCATGCACAGTGAGAGCGTATATATATATATATATATAACCCACAACAGTCTGTTGAAATTAGAGTTGGGAAGAGGGGAAATCAATACAAATGATGCACAAATTCAGCTGCTTGAATGGGACTGCTAGCCTGCACTGTGCTGAGCGTCTGTACTAACTTATTTATCTGTATATGCTACTACAGATGCCACCTCCAGCCCCTCTGCCTCTTCGTCCTTGGCCATGGGAGTCTCATCCACTGGCTCCTCTACCTCGTCCTCAGACCATCCCAAGGGTCCCCAGCATTTCCACTCCACCGGAGGGGATGGAGCTGGAGCTTCGGAGATTCAAGTTATGGAGGGTGCTGTATCTGCCCCCAGCAGAGGCAACGGTGGAGCAAACACTGCAACAGGAGACATAGGGTCAGGAGTGTTGTCGGGGCTAGGAGCCCAGCAGCCTCAGAACACCCCATCAAAACGGAGGCCCGTGTTGAGCATATCCCCGCCACCCGAGGACCTATTTGACGACAGCCAGATGTCTAGCCAGGACGAGCCTGCCGTATCTGGTCCAACGGGTCCAGACTCCGAGCACAGCAGCAGCATGTGGGCTGATGACTCCGTCTCCAACTTCAGCTTGATCAGCTCCGTCTCCTACAACGACAACACGGAGGTGCCGCGCAAGTCTCGGAAACGCACCCCCCGCCAACGGCCCGGGCCCAAGCCTGCTCCTCCAGAGGACAGCATGGATGTGTTTGATGCTGACAGCGCCAAGGCCCCTCACTTTGTCCTATCCCAGCTGGGCACAGACAAGAACAGTCCCATAGCCAGGTGGGGCGACCCTTATCCAACGCAGCATCTCAATCCATCTGTAGGAATACAGTAAATGTCCTTTAAGTTCTAGAAGTCATATTAATGTTGTCACGTATTCTTATTTTTTTTGCCCCGCAGCTCTCTTGAGTCAGGACCTGCAGTGAAGGGTGGGTCACTGTCTACTCAGTACCCCCAGAGGAGTGATGGGAAAGAGCTAAAGATTCTGGTGCAGCCAGAGACCCAGCACAGAGCTCGCTACTTGACAGAGGGCAGCAGAGGTTCTGTCAAAGACCGCACACAGCAGGGATTCCCCACTGTCAAGGTTTGACACAGAAGGCCACCTGCTGCTTCTTGAACACGGGGGGGGGGGGGGAATATTACCACCGAAGTGTCTGAATACGGGAAAAAATACACGGGGTGTGGAGTACTGTGCTCCACAAGAGAACGCTCATGCCAGTGGAGACACATCAGAAGCATTCACCCACTAAACACCCATCTGCACATGTTAGCCACTTCAAAAGCTGTATTTTACAGGATAGCCTGCGGTTTTCTGTGTGGTTCAAAGTTTTTTGACAAATCAAAAAGACGGACCCAATGTTCATAGGGCAAAGAATTGAAAGAACTTTACCTTTTACTGATAAGTCTGCACAGGGAAGTGAAGGAAGAGCACTTCTGTTAAACAGCTCCCAGCTGCTTCTGTGTGTGAAGTACGAATATTCATCTTTTGTGATATAATAGAACATTTCTTCCACTGTTGTGTGCATTTCCCTTGTTTACTTTTGTGAGATCCAAGGAGAAAGAAGATCTGACTCTCTTGGGTTTGAAACCACTTCATTCTTTAATGGCCGTATGCTTTCTATTATTAGTCAGGGTCAATTCAAGTTATTAACACACAATTCCTTTTTTTTTTTTTCTGTCCCCAGTTGGAAGGTGTGAGTGAGCCAGTTGTGCTGCAGGTGTTTGTTGCAAATGATGCAGGCAGAGTGAAGCCTCACGGTTTCTACCAGGCGTGCAGAGTGACGGGACGCAACACCACTGCCTGCAAGGAGGTGGACATAGAGGGCACCACTGTCATTGAGATTCCTCTAGAGCCCAGCAGTGACATGACACTCGCGTAAGGGCTTATTTTTTTGAGGATAATCGCTGCCGGTTTATACTTGCACCGTGTGGATGTTTAAGACGTTCTCAGTGTGTCATGTTTTCCTCATCCGTGGCTGTTTCTACAGGGTGGACCGTGTAGGAATTTTGAAGCTGCGTAATGCAGATGTGGAGGCCCGTATTGGTGTGGCAGGGTCCAAGAAGAAGAGCACACGGGCCAGGCTGGCCTTCAGAGTCAACATCTCCCAACCTGATGGATCAGTACTTACTCTACAGGTCGCCTCATCGCCCATCCTCTGCAGTGAGTAGTTGTAAACATCCGTCTTAAGCTACAAACACAGCCACTGCCAGGCTTCATGAGGCTTGGGGAGGCTGCGTTTCCACTGATCTGTTGTCACGCATCGCATTAAGGAGGATGGCCGTAGAGCATTGGTCTTATCAGACTGTAGAACCTCCTTTCTTTCTGTTTCAGTCTTCCACATGTCTTCTGGTAAAACACTAGCCCAGATGTCATGCGAGTGTTGATTCATTGACTGTTGTGTCCTTCTCCAGCCCAGCCAGCAGGAGTTCCAGAGATCCTGAAGAAGAGTCTTCACGGCGGCTCAGTGAGAGGAGGAGAGGAAGTTTTTATCATCGGAAAGAACTTCCTCAAAGGAACCAAAGTTATTTTTCAGGAGAATATTGCAGGTGCTGTAGCCCGCTTGGTGTCGTCAGTGTTAACTTTGTGTCAGTGGGATTTGTGTGGATATGGTTTTTCTGCATGTAAACCTCTGATGACAGAAGAAAAAAAATAATTTGTTTTATTTGCAGATGATAATTCCTGGCAGGCTGAGGCAAAGATTGACATGGACCTTTTCCATCAGGTAAATGCAGCTGAATAACTATAAGCTGCAGTCTCAAACCTGCCTGCTTTCACTCACCATGCTATCCGTGGGACTTTACTGAATTTGGACTTTTGGATCTCTGTTTTCCAGAACCATTTGATAGTGACAGTGCCGCCATTCCACAACCAGTCAGTCTCTTCTCCTGTTTCTGTGGGAATCTTCGTAATGACCAATGCTGGTAGATCACATGATCCCCAGCCCTTCACCTATACTCCAGACTCAGGTACAGCCTCCAGCGGAAGTGTGTGCTACTCCCATTCTTAAGATACTGTTACCATATTATTATGTGAGGGAAAATGCTACTTGCATTGGTTGTATAAATCAGTTCCAGTTCCAGCAGATGCGTTTGCAGGAAAGGTGTCGGTATTGCTGAAATGCCAGAAATCTTCATTGACTTTTCAGAGACGCTTAAATCACAAGACATCATTGTACGGGCTTGGTCTCCTCACAGACTTACAGCTATCCTGTGTTTACTCTCTCACACACAGCTGACGACTCAAATGTCCGGACAGTAAAAACAGAGGGGCCCTGCCTGGTCAAGACGTGTATATTTGATGGCCAGATCAAATCTTTATCATCTGAGCAAACTGACAGCTCTGCTCCGCCTTCCAAACGGCAAGAGGACACACCGATGGAAGTGTCTAGTAATCCACCATGCACGGATGACTTTAAGGTAAGATACCATTCATTCTCAAAAGAAGTGGAATTAAAACGTCTTCTTCAGAAATGCAGTTTGTAACATCTTTGTTTCCTCCCTTAGCCATCCCCTGACCCTCTTGTCACGGTGCAGCAGACACTGGAGCTCAGCTCTGGTCCTCATCCCGGTGGAGAGTCCTTTCAGAGCCCAATGCCCCTCCAACCTGAAGACGTGGAGCTTGCCCAGGCGCCCCCTGTCTTCCCCAGCCTAGAGTCTCTCAGCACCATACAAAAGCAGGACATTGCCCCCACGGCCTCCTTTCCAGTGCCGGGCGATACTACAATCCCCCCCGTGACAGCAGAAGTCCCCCAGCAGTTCCTCCGAGACCCTCAGGACAGCATAGCTCCTGAGAGTTCCAATAATAGTGGAGGGGTGGTAGTAGTGGCCATGCCCCAGATAGCGACTCCCTCTCAGCCCCAACAGTCACAGGTTCCCCTGTTCCCCCAGGAAGAGGTGGCCCAGCTGGAGAGGGCAGTGAGGGAGCTCCAGGCTGGAGGCAACACCACGCTCCAGCAGGTGTTTGAGGCGGCTGTAGCCCAGCAGCAGCTCAACTCTGTGCTGTACAGCCCCACCCCCTCTGCAGACTCCCTTCAACAGCATGTCCAGGAGAACATGAACAGCCTTAGATTGGGAACCACAGATAATTCACTATCAACACAGCGACAGCTACAGATACAACAACAACAACAACAACATCAGATACAGCAACAGCAGATACAACAGCATCAACAGCAACAACAACAGATACAACAGCATCAACAACAGCATCAGCAACAGCAGATACAACAGCAACAGCAGATACAACAACAACAACAGCAACAGCAGATGCAACAGCAACAGCAGATGCAACAGCAACAACAGATGCAACAGCAGCAGCAGATACAACAACAACAACAGCAGATACAACAACAGTTTCAACAGCATCAACAACTGCAGCAACAACATCAAATCCTTGGTAACCTTCAGCAGCAACACATACAGCAGCAGCAGCAAGTTCTTGGCAACATGCAGATCCAACAGCAACTTATATTACAGCCACAAGACCAGCAGCAGCAGCAGCAAATCATAGAGAATATTCAACAGCAACAGTTGCAACAAAGTCAGACACAACAAGTCCTTAGCAACATCCAACTTCCGGATCAGCAACAGCAAAATCAAATACTTAACAATTTACAACAACATCAGCTACAACAGCAGCAGCAAAATCAAGCATTGAGCAATTTGCAACAACTACAAGAGCAGCAGGTGTTGGAGAATTTACAGCAGCACCTTCAGGCTGAGTTGCTTCAACCCCAGATCCACTCGTCCCCCCAAGTACAGCAGCCAGTGTCCCTCCTTCAGCAGGCTGGAGAGCTGCTCACCATTCAGACCAGCTTCCCAACACAGCCCCCATCCCACACATCTCCCCCACAGCAGCTGTTTCAGTCGCCCAGGCCCCTGGCTGAGACCCAGGGCTCCCAACAGCAGGTCCAGGCTGCCCTGCTCCAGAATACGCTGACTGTTCTGACTAGTGGCAGTCTGAACTCCGAGCAGCAGCCTCCAGGGTCAACCCTGTACCTGTCCCCAAACCCTCAGCCCCAACAGCAGCAACAGCAGCTGGCATTCATCTCCTCAATGGAGACTTCTAACGGTCAGCCCCAGTCTGTTGCAATGTTTCAGAACCAACCCCAAACTCAGCTTTCCCAAATGCAGCAGCAGAGCACCCCCATGGAGCAGCAGCAGTCTCCGCAGCAGAACCAACAGCAGCCACCGCAGCTGCCAATGGGCCAGCAGAGCTCCTTGTTCCAAAGTATCCCAAACCACTCCCAGGTTAACTCTGTCCCCCAGAGCCAGCTTTCCCAACCCCAACAGACGGGCCTCCTCCTGTGCACCACCGATCTTAACCCCCAGGCTATTCCCCCAACTATTCTCTTCAGCACCCAGACCCAAGGCCCTTCACCTATGGGGAGCATTGGCGTTGGAATCCAACAGCCAGACCCGGCAGAGCCCATGTCCTTCCAAGACCAGAGCTCGTCAGGCAGCAGCTCCACATCCACCGAGAACCAACAGCAGAGCCTGTTCCAGGAACAGCAGCCGATGCAAGTGGGCCCAAGTTCCATCAGCGTCCAGAGCTCTCAACCTGTGGAGCTGTTCTTGCCACAGACCTCTCTGTCCAGCCTGCAGAGCACTATTGGCTCACAGGAGCTGAACAACCAGGCTCCAGCCCCTGGCACAACCATCTTTGTGGTACAGGGGGGTGTGGGTGTGGTACCCAACCCTGGCCAGCAGCCCCCGGAGCAGCTTTTCCAGACAACTGTGGGTGGGAATGTGGCCCCACAAGGGCAGGCCAATCTGTTTGTGTTTGGCATCCAGAATGGTAAGATGATTTTGGTCTTCTCCACCTTCTGAAGTACAGAGAATAAGAGTTTTTTTCGGCAATGCCTTTACCTGCTGTTTGATAATAGTGAATATTTTCATTTTCTCTTCCTCCCAGACTCCCCCCAGCTGCTCAGTTCCTCTGGACCCGCCCTGCCAGTTCAGGGCCAGCCCCAGAACTCCAGCCACATGCAGCCTCTGTTGGACCAGCCCATGGCCCAAGCTGCCTCCACAATGCCAGCCACCATGCACAGCAGCTTACAGAACACCCTTCAGGCACAGATGCACTCCAGCTTAGAGAACGCCTTGCAGACCAGCCTACAAAATGCAATGCAGGCAAACACACAGACGGCTCTGCAGTCCAGTTTACAGGCAACCATAGAAACAAGCCTGCCAACTCCAATGCAGACCAATCTACAGACGCAGATGCAGAACAGCTTACAGAATCAATTGCAGGCATCGATATCTGCGTCGTCCAACATGGATAAAATTTAGGACCTACTGGGAGAGTCTACAGAAGCGATGATTAATGATTGGACCATGTGGGCACAAAGGAGAGTGAGTGATACGTAGCCGAGAGTTTAATGTCCGTATGTCGACAAATAGAACGGTGGCGTGCGGTGTTTTGTGTCAACGCCACAAACCTTAGAAACTTTTAAATATGTAAGATTTAAATGCCCCTTTTACCCCAAAAACCCAAATTATGAGCTCATGTAACTCCCTGTTTTTATGGAATATTTATAATTAATTATATCCTTCATACACCCATTGTCCTTGAATTGAAGAATCCGCCTTTGTTATTACCCCTCTTGCGGGATCAGAGAGGCCTGTAATAACTGCTTTATCCATCAGTCTCAGAAATACAGTGTTTTATTGTGAGTGTTTTAATAATGTGAACCGAAGAGATGATGATGATGATTTTAAAAAAACAACAACCTGCCAGGTTTGGTGGAAAAACTGGAAAGGGACAAAGAATGTCAGCGACAAGGAAATGGGAGAAGTAATGTGATGGAGCTGAGTGTGTAAGAGCAGGCAGAGTAGATGAAACGGCCAGGAGTGAATATCAGGTTGCACGTAAGTGTCGGATAAAGGCGGAATCTTATTGAGTGTGTGTGAACTCCACGCCTTCACTTCACTCTGAGAGGTGGTCTTGTGTGATGTGTTTCTGTTTTGTTCATAATTACCCGGCATAGAAGCAGGGATTGAATAATGTCCCCACTCACTTTTAACTTTTGACGCGGATATGCATTCGTCAACAATTTTGACTGAAATCTACTCTAAGAGTAATGACTATTAAATGAAGTACATTTGTAGAATGTTTTGCCTCAATCATGTACGAGTGTGAAGCTGTGCAGACTCTACCGGGAGCGTTCAAATAATGATCAACTCCAAAAACAAAAAAGAAGGCATCGCACACCAAAATGAGTATTGGGTTTCCCCCAATGTGCAGAAAGAGGAGGGACTATTAAACACTCTCAGATGAGATTCCCCCTCGTGTGCATAATGTGACTTGCCTGTTGATTTGGCCCCTCCCAGTGGTTTCATAGGTTTAAGGCCTCATTACTGGGATTGTAGAAGCTTTCTTGGTGAAATTTCAAGAAGCGCTCAACGATATAATGTGTGTATCTTTTTTTGTTTTGAAGAAGTTGGTAACCCTCTACCACGTTAATGTGGATAGAAAGAAGCTTTTTCCACTAGTGAAAATGGAGTGTTGTGTGGTTTTTATAAACATTTTATCTCAAGCACTTTATAACCTCTAGCTAATCCTTATATCTGTCCACAGCTCCCTTCTGACTCCAGCTGAGTTTGTACTTGGAAAACGTCCAGTTAAAAACCCGAAATAACACACAGCAGTTACCTTTTGTAAAAGGTAAATACATCTTTGCCGAGCATTTTAACATTTTGTCATGTCTGAATACTTCTTGAGGTTGAGGACAGCTTTGTATAGAATGTCTACTCACTGTTGAATTCCTCTTTGTATTCAGTCTCAGTGGTCCAGTCAAGTCTGTCTAAACAAACAGCCATTCCCACAAAAGCATTGTCATTTGTCAGTGTTGGAGTGGTAAGTAGGCCTTTGTGTTTCTCACACTGACAAAACACCCAAAATATTCATTGATTCATTTAGTCTGTGCATTGAAATGAAGGAATTGTCATCGTGTTTCTATTTGTACTATTTACTGTTACTGTCACTTGAGACTGTTTTACCTTGTGTTGTGTTAGATATTTTAGTTTTCGTCTCAGTGTTGGTACCGCGTGCTGGCCGGCGCCATGTGAAGTTGGCTTCCAGTAACCGTCCCTTGTGTTGTGAACAGGGGCTGACTGGTAAATGAAGTCTCTGTTACATAGAGGCTGACATTTTGGTTCTATCTACGGTGCTATGTGCAGGAGGCCAAATTCCCCCCCCCCCCCCCCGCCCCTAGGAAGGTGAAGTCATGACCTGCCCTACTCTGTCTCTGAATGGCTTGCACTTGTTGGTTGGGTTTAGGCATGAGGAGGGAGATTGGTTCGTCTAAGAACATCAGGGGTGGGGGGGGGGGGGGGGGGGGGTCATGCCTTCGCCATCCTAAAATTCAAAAAAGAAAAGAAAAAGATGTGCAGGAGTAATGGCACTTCTGATGTATTTCTAGTGCGTAAAAGTTTGTACTTCTATCAATAGCGCTGACCTAAAGCGTTGGTTTTGGAGCAGTTGAGTCCAGAGAGCGGGCTGTTGTGGGGTCAGACTGGAGTGCACACCAGAGCTCCTGTTGTAAATCGCCGTCATCTTGTCTCATACTTGTCCTCGCAAATGCCCTCATAATGTTTACTCGTCTGTACTTACTCGTTTAAGTTATGCAGCTCTAGCATGTTGTTTTTAAGTACACGTTTTATAAGAAGATATGTAAAGGTACTTCGTTTCATGGATCAGCTGACCTCTCATTAACATTTCCACCGATTTGATACATTACTTTGTTTCATGTAAAATAACACTGCTGTACGTTCCATATCTACAACAGGAGCCAATTTGGCATTATCAAAAAACAAAAAGCCAATTTCTGAGAATTCAAATGTTAGAATAGTGTTGCTCACATATGCATTTGTTTGCATTTTCATATTAATACTGTTTTGTCCTGCAGCTATTAGTGATCCATTTTAAAAGTAACTTATCTTTTTTAGAATTTTGTATCCATGTATCAAGAATAGAGTATTTTTGTAAAACTAAACGTTTTAGTTTATGCTCATAGCAAAGAATATCATTGCTGGTCTGTGGTCCTGAAATGAACCGCAGGTTTATTGTGATTATTATAAGTGTGTGACTGAAATCAAGCAGATATGTTGAAACTTAACTCTAAACTGGTTAAACATTGACTTTACCCAACCTGTATCCCATAATGCAATGGACTAGGTTTTTCTTTTATGTGTGTGTGGTTGTTTTTTTTTAAATGTCAAGCATCTCAAACGGCACTTTGACTCATTTATTGACTGTAGATCAGGTTCGAGCGCAGTAGTGATGTTTCCAAGCATTCCATTCCTCTTGGGGAGTTTAAGAGCACATGACAGTAATGCCTCTTAAAGCCATACCACCACAGAAAGCCAACCTGTGACTTCAGTTTCATGAATGTAAATGTTACCTCATGGTGTGGACATAGAGTTTGCTCTACATCTAACATCGGACCAATTACAGTTTTTTTTTTTTTTTTTTAGAGAACATATATTTTGAGGCAGAGAGGGTGGGGCGGATTGGCACCAACTGTCATTTGTATCACTGTACATTTGTCAGATTGTTTTTGGATTGTGGTGTAATTTCATGTTTGTTTTTTTCACGTCCAGTTGTTTCATTTTGAGCAGTTCCAGGATGCTCAGTCTGACTCTTCAAATAGCCACTTCCACCTGACAAAACATGTGAAACATTAATTTAAATGGTGGTGAAGATAGCACACAAATCGTTACAAAATATCAGTTTTGTCCTTTTAAGTCATGTAGATGAATATCCGTGTATATTTAAATGTGAAATATACTGCAGGGGTATCTTGAACTTCAATTGTGATGCTTTCAACAGAACTGTGTGTGCCTTGATAACTTAACTGTTACTCCGTTGTGTTTACCGGTGTCCCCTTTTTCGTGTCATTTGCCATTCGGCTCCTTGTCCTTTTTATTCACGAGGACTGTTGAACATCGAAACACCTTTCAGTGAATTATTATTTCTAAACAAGCAGAGTGTGTGTGTGTGTGTGTGTGTGTGTGTGTGTGTGTGTACTTTAATTTAACATTTTCTCTTTGGAAATCCATTCCAGGATATCAGAGTAAGTACTCTCAAGATAATACTGTGCAGCTTCCAGTGAATTGTCAACTTGTCTGTTACTTTCTGTTGAAAAAGGTTTTTCATGCCTCCTGAGATTTGTGTGTGGTAAAAGGGACGAGACCGCGGAGATTGTTTTTTTTTTGGGAGAGCTGATGTGCTTGTCAACATTACTATTGCTGTGAAACGCTTGATCAAAAAGGAGTAACCATGATAAATTAACTGTTAATTGCCAATAGTGTGAGCTGTAATCTCGTGTGTAATCAGTTTTGCTCACTTTTTCCTAGTTCGCTTTTTCTATTTCACATTCTCCAACAGTTCTGTTGTATCCGTTCTGTGTAGCTTGAGCTTCGGTATCTGGCCTTAAGACCCCGCGGTCGGGACGAAGGTCAACCCCAGTGTGTTATCATACATCTGAACTATTAACATGTACTTTGCCTTGGTCTGGACATTTGTATACTCTTCTGTTTATATCTGTAATCCTGCTGCTACATTAAATGAATTAATAAAAATGTAAACGTCTTGACTCGCTCCTTTAATCGTCCCGCTTTGATTTAGATGCACGAGTTATAAAACAAGCTCTGACAGGTTTTTATATTAATCTTTTTCAGCAAATAATGCATTCAAGTAAAGTTACATATTGCACTCTTATCCTCACAATTAATGCTGTAAATGTTGACAAAATGCATTAGAGACATTAGGAAACCAGCTGGTCATAGTTTACTAATTTTTCTATGTAGAATCTGTTGGAAGAAGGATAACGGATCCTTGGGGTCAAAACCAACATCAAACTCAGGCGTCCTGAGAGCAAGGGCAGCGACCAGGATGGCGAAGATGGCAGTGAGGCCCCAGATGTGATACTGGCTTCCTGAGTCGGGGTCCACAAAATAAAAGGAGTGTAGCAACCCCATCATCCCAGCAGCACCGTGGGTGGCGTAGTGATCCTTGTCACTGGTGAAGAAGTCCAGAGGGACTGTGAACACGGCGCTGACCTCAGCCGGGTTTGGACTGGGACAAAATGACTCATCGATGAAGCCAACCACCGGGGTCACCAGCAGACCACTCTGTTAGGAGATGAAGGTGGGAGGGGGTAAAGAGGTGGACCCAAAGCAGCTGATGCCATGAAAGGGAAGAACCATGTACTGTCCTACCTTATTGATGATGGGGACCAGCCTACAGACCACCTGAACATCAGCAGGCGGTAGACCTATCTCCTCCTCGGCCTCTCTCAGAGCGGTGTCCACGTCGTCTCTGTCTCCGGGGTCTCTCTTCCCTCCAGGGAAACACACCTCTCCAGCGCTGGTCCGCAGCTGCGCACACACACGTCAGTCAAGAGTGGAGTTACATTAAAGAGACGGCTTAGTCCACCCATGGATGACATCCACTCCTCACCTCCATTGAACGCAGGGTCATCAGGGTGCACAGCTCTCCGTTCTTCACCATCAGCGGGATGAGCACCGAGGCTTTGTGCAGCACCGGAAGAGACGCGAGCTGGTTTCCGATGTCAAACTGCTTTAAAATGGCTATCGTCTTCTCTTTAATGTGCATGGTAGAAACGGAAAGGTGGAGGACAGCAACAATAAAATACTTAAACTTGATATACACTAGGAGTCCAAACTGGAAGCAAACTTATGTCGTCACTTACAGCACGAAACCGTAGCACACGTTAACGCTACACAACTAGGACAACAGTGTCAAAGGCTATTCCCATGAGTTCCTGTAGTATTAACGTTAAGCTAACCCGTTCACCATTTATACGACGGCTAGCACAACCTTTAACGACAGAGACGGCTCAGAAATATCTTACAGCATCTTTGCCCACAATTTAGGAAACCTCCACGAGACGGTTAAAGTTAAGCATTAACCTCGAGTGGTTCGGTTTAGGATCGTAAGACAGGACGGGCAGCGTGGCTTGCAAGAGTTTATTGCTTACAATCTAGACCATAACGGACACGACCACAACAAACCCATAAAAATGACGTCATTGTATGCGACGACTTGTCTTGATAGCCACAATTAGCCGGTTAGCCGCCAGGACACCGTAGATGTGCAATTACACTTTCGCTTCTCATAAATAAGAATGAACGTGTCATGAAATGAGAACGCAAAGAGAATCACGTGGATAAAAACGGGATTCAGAGATTGGACGATATTTATATTGCTGTATACAGGTCCTCGATGGAAACGTCAGATGTGAAATAAAACATACAGTACATTCCAAGTCAGTCATTCTATGGCATGATGCTACATCCATGGCATAATGAGGAGATGAAACAAACAAACTGAAGGCTCCTTAAATATCACTGAACAAAGTGCGATTCAAACAAATGACGTTCTTCTTTCTATCTCCAACATACAACTGAAATTTACAGGTAAAGTATACACAAAAGTGATTAAATCATTTCAAGTTCAACAACCAAAATATTCACAATACATAACTGATCCCATGTATTCAATGGAGGAGAAATTAAGTTATTTACAACCCACATTTCGTGGGTTTTAATGTAGAAAATTAAATAAGATTCAAAACACAGCACAGTTGATGAGGGGCATCACAGTGGTCCTAGTCCCGATTCCAGTCGTCGCCCCGGCAGCACTTGATCCGCTCATACTTTGTACTTCTCCTTGGCTTGATCATTCAGTATACAGATGTGCTGTGAAACAAAAGTAAACAAGAGGATTGTGAAGTCATGTTTAGTGAATTTCCATTTCTATGTTCTGCTTTAATACATGTTGTACAGCTAGTCCATTGCTGTAGCTTCCATTAGACCAGGGTCATGTGCTCTGTATTGTTTTTGGAAATGTCACCCTTTGAAAAAACCTGAGGAGGTTTTTACATTCTACAATTAACCACAAAATAGACACGATGGATTTTAAAAGACAGGTTTTAATTTATCGTGTTTAAACCTTTGTAAGAAAAAAATGGTATTACATCTGAAAGAGGTTAGGAAAAGCTACAGAATCGATGCTTTATTCTTTCATCTTCTGTTATTCTGTTAATGCACATTATTCTTTCATAATGCAAAAAGTAAATGAAGGAGCTATTCACAGTTGCAAAATATTTAAATAACTGCAGATAGTGGTGGAACAGGTTTGAGGAGGGTTTAAGGTTTAAAAAATTAGCGTTAAATATTTAGGAATACAATCTTCTTTTTCTTTGTGTAAGCAGTGGCATTTCAAGGGCCCAGTTTGATTGATATACATCATGCATGTTGTGTTTGCCAACTGCAGAATCAGTACACAACTAAAACGTAGCATGGAATTGAAACACAGCTATTGTATCACAAGGTGTCTCATCATCACCTGAAGTGATCACATGCAGCAAACTTACACTGAGATCTCTGAAGTACTCGTTGTAGTCCAAAGCGTAGCCCACCAGAAAGGCATCTGGCACCTCAAAACCAATGTCTGAAATAGATAGATAGATAGATACCATCACCGTGAGTCATATAAAGAAAACAAACAGTGCAGCGGAAGAAAAACTCAGGCCGATCTAAAATGAGATGTGGAAACATTTAGCGTTATTAGAAGCTCTGTGAGCAAATAGATGTTGCTAATTTACCGCCTGTGTGACGTTGTACTTAAGCCGTCAGTGCCGTGTAGTGGGAAGTCAAAACGCTTACAGTAACAGTTGCCCGTCAGGGACAATCTTAAAGAGATTATCCAACTCAGACCTAAACGCCTTACATAATCAGAGACAGTGTGAGCAGGGGGTTATCGGGCATGCGTTACTGCATAAGTGCCATGCTCGGCTACATTTGGAGGACATTTTCCTGAAATAACTGTTAATCCCGCATGGAAAACAGCTTTAAATATCGCTTCAGCAGCCCTTCAAAGAACCGGGCCCACATGTGAGTGACTAGCATGAAATGAGCCCTCTCATGTGCATTTCACAGAGACAACATGTCTTCGTGTGAGCTGAGGAAACAGGCACTCACAGTCTGGTCTGTACCCCGAGCTCCTCGGGGTCCGCTTCACCAGGAGGCTGGAATGACAAACCAAAACGCAGCGTGTATAAGAAACAAAAGCCCTCCAAGAGAAATTAACACGCCAAAGAGAACGCGCAGTTGTCACCTAAACATTTTCAGTGCAGGTGTTAATACCGACAGATGGCACAGATTGATCTCGGCACACCTTAAGAGCACCGTGGCCAAACAAATGTTCACGGTTCAGGATCGAGCTCTCTGTGCGGAGCCTATTCAACATGCATGGATGCAATGTTAGAACAGGCCAAGTGGTGGTCGTCTGTCTTTATGCGTTAGTGTATATAAAGATATATATTAAAGTGTATCTTTATGTACAGTACAGTCGGATTTTCACTCTACGGGAAAAATGGTTCTGAAAGAAAACAGTTAATAAAAGAAAGCTTACAAATGTCTCTGGTCAGCGGGGACTTTGAGTTCTTCAAACGTAATCCGTAAATGAAATACTGTTCAGCTCTGTTGAATTGGGGCGGCAGCAGAAATGTCAGCGGTAGATATCGCTAACCCTCAGCTGGAAGAGGAACTATCTGCATTTCTAAGAGGGAAATGTTTGAATTGGGTAAACTGCCCCTTTAAGAATTGTTATTCCCAATAGAGGCTTGGCAAGAGACACATTGGCTATAAATACAGGGACAGCATCAAAGCAAAAGAAATAACTGCCGTCATATACAGTAGATTAATGGAAAACCACCGTCTCTTATGAAAGCGTCAGAGGAAGCCCACATTGCGTCGATAAATTTCCTGTTTGGAAACCAGCTATCAGGAATAGATAAGAGAAATGGCCTCTTACGCCACAGTGCAGTTAAATTAGTGCAGCAGATTAACTCTTAAGCTGCTCCCTCCCTCTGTCACAATACATCTCTAATGCAGTCCTAAATGAGAGCGTCCATTAGCTAAGAGCACTCTCTCTGCAGACATAGCAGCCAGTTACAGTGGAGGTCTATTGTTCGGCCTCCCGGACTATGAACTGTGACCGACGGCGCCTACCTCACAACTTTAACCATCTTGGGATTGCATTCACTCAGCAGGGACAGGAGCGTCTGCATCGTCCTTCCCGTCTCTACAATATCCTTTTTATAATGCACGACACATCAGAGTGGAGGCATAAACACAAAGAAGCATTACTTAAAACATGACATTAATACAACTCGTGTGCAACAGACCGTGGCGTTTTATCTCAAACGATGTCGGAGATTTCATTTGTAAAAGACGAACAAATGCACTTGGAATGTAAATCATTACAAAGTTTGCGAAACATGACAATGTATATCGTTAGATGATTTGAATGTGTGGCAACATGGGATTGAAATGTAATTGACAATATAAATGTACATCTACGTATTGTATCCATATCACTTAAACATAATACAGCATAAAGAAGAAACCACTTACCTCGACGATCAAAACATTCTGCAGAAAAACAAAAGGAAAGGACAGCTGATGAAGTGAACAAGCTTACAGGAATGTGTGGTTGAAGTGTTTCTGCCCGACACACTCCGGTGGACTAACCTTGCCGGAGAGACTGGACAGCTCGTCCCCTCCTATGACTTTGACACTGTTTGTTGACTCGTCATTCTAGGGGAAATAAAGAGGAGATTATCCATCTCAGTGTTTATTACTAATTCAGTTAGATTAACCTCACCACAAACCTAAACCACAGGTTTAAACATCTGTACATCTGTCATCCAGAATCTCCACTCTTTGAACACTGCGGCGGCCCATTTAAGACTGTTCTCATTGTTGACCACACAATCACACACACCTCACATTGGCACAAGTGGTTCCTGGCAATGAAATGAGAAAAGGCAGCTTACACAGTAGCTCTTCACCCTAATGAAATCCACCGTCAGGGGGACTGATTTATCACTGTTCTGGTTCAGCGCTGTAATGTAGTCCAGGAGGTCTGCGAAGAACTTGTAGCCTCCTTTCAGCACACACAGAGCGACGATGTGGTGGCCCCCCATGTCCTGGATTATGTCGCGGGCCAGCCGCTCTGTCCTGGATCAGAGAGCGAAAGTTAAAATGTGTTCAATGGTGGATGTAGTTCGGACAGGGAACTACATCCACAGTGACAGGGAGGATTTGCTTTACACGATAGGGTAATTGCTTACAATGCATTCCACAGCACTGCACTGGACATTAAACCCACGCCTCCCAAATCCACATTCAAATTCACTTCAGGATGTGGTCTACAGTGATTTGACAAACAAATACAGTGCACTGCTGTAGCAGCACAAACCAGTGTGTGTGTGTGTGTATAGGAGACAGATGACTGGACAGAAATAAGAGTCATTTTCAACGTTTGGTGCGGGTTGATCTTACCTGTCCATGATGAGTCCATGCGGGATGATCACCTTCTCCAAATCGTTCTCATAATGTCTGGGCACACAGAAAAGGTCCAGCTCATAGCCTTTCTCGTCATCAGCGATCTGGAACAAGAAGAAGAAGCCATATTCAACTCGGCGCAAAACGGCTGTTGGCACTGACTGACAACGTGCGCCAAAGACGCATTTAAATCACAGTGAAGCAATTCCTCGCGTCCCTCGCAACCACCTGTTTAACCCCCCCGCGCGCACACACACACACACGCCAAACGCTCACGTGGTGGAGCACATTTGAAACACGCAATTATAGATTGGAAAGCTGAAACTCGTAACGCACCACCTGCAGTCAATCAAAGCAGGCCTCCGGCGCGCGGAGCTCTACCACACCCTGACAAGTTATCAAATTCCCAAAACAAATTGTCGAACAAGCTACTAGCAGAGTAGTTTACCGGCAGATACGAGGCCATGTTGCCGCCCGTCCTGTTCAGTCGCAGCGGTGTGTGTGAGAAGTCATGCTCCGGTCCTGAGAGAGAGAGAGAGAGAGAGAGGGAGAGAGAGGGCTTGTTGACTGAAGGTGGCACGAGCTGCTCTCCTCTGCGCCGACTGCTGCTGCTTCTGCTGCTGGCCACGAGCGTGCGCGAGCAGCACACGCGATGCTTATGCCGGGGTTTAAACCCTTTGCGTCAGAATCCAGTTTACCGCCTCAATAATCTGATTTGCCCGACACGACCTGATCTATCCTGAAATGCGCTATACTGGTAACTACTACTAGTCTGCACACTGCGGTTTTTTTTCTTTCGGGGGGGGGGGGGGTACTGTAGCAGCGATGTAGGCTCCCTCGAGCCGTTTGGAGAAGCTGCACATGACGCAGTTTTAAAAATATAACGGATGACAGTCCCGCCTGCCCTCACTAAAGAGCACCGCACTGCTCCCTGTGTGTGGTTGTATTGTATCTGTGCTCTGCATTGTGTTCATAGGAGAACTGGACGTTTCTATACACGTTTAAAGCACAAATACGTCAAGATACCCACTATTACATCACATGCAATTTAACTACATTTGGTGTTATATCAATTTAACCCATTTTAATTTACTTTTATGATGGTCTCCTATGTAATGTGTGCAAGCCGTTTATTTCTATTGAGCTGCTTTTAATCACATCACATGATCCTCATCAGCAGATGTGGTCTGCCCAGTTGTTAAATTTATTTTAAGGGGTTATTAAACCTCTTTAAGACTTGTGGTCAGTGATAACTTCAAGCACAACTTGCTTTTGCAATCCCGTCATAAAATGTCATGCCGATAAAGCACTTGCAAATTTGGGTTTATTCTAACTGGTTCTTCTCTCGTATGAAGTGGTATTGCCATTTTTTAGTATTCCGTTACTTAGTTTCGCTTGTATGGTATCAATACATGGTAATTGTGTTGATTAGAGCTGTATCACTTTTAATATAATCTGTCCACAGCAGGTTCTCAGTTACATAACTCATCCTTATTTCCCTTGCAGTCTATAATTTGGCATTCTGAGCATTACTGAGTTTATACTGCCCTATGGGGAATATTCTCTCTCTCTCACACACACACACACACACACACACACACACACACACACACACACAC
>NW_022280032.1:13174580-13204688 GCF_004355925.1 Anarrhichthys ocellatus
ACACACACACACACACACACACACACACACACACACACACACACACAACACTCCCTGTGACTGTTTGCTCTCTCATAACACCACAATAAAGGTGATCTCAAAACAAACATCAGTACATCTGCCTACGGGCATGTCTATAATACGATTACTAACAGTTTTTAAATTTAGAATGATACAATAGGAACAGTGAAAACTACAAAAACAACCCATTTTTAATATGATCCCAATTTAATGAGTGATACAGAAACAAAACTGTTTTTTTTTCCATATTACAAAAAAGCAACCCCAGGTGCTGTACCAACACCAGGAGCATGGCAACTGTGAAAACAGAATAAATGTGTTTTCATAGTTCAGAACACCAAAGACGCATACATCATCATCTCTACGATAATAACAGTCTCTATGAGGGCCACTTGTGACCATGAGGCCAAATCTCAAATGACACCATTCCCCATATAGAGTCCTACTTTTAGCCTGAGACCCACATACAGAGCTGTGGTTGTGGGCAGAAAGTAGAGCACCATCCAGAGGAAGATGGCATGGTTTGAGAGACCTTACAGGGAGAGCACTCATTTTTTCTTCTTCTCATCTTTCTTGGCACCGTCAGCTTTTTCCTTCTCCTTCTCCTTGTCATCTTTTTTCTCTTTGTCGTCTTTCTTCTCTTTCTTGCCTTCTTCCTTCTCCTGTCCTTCCTTTTTTTCTGCGTCTCGGTTGGAAATCTTGTTGTTGATCAGGTTGTGAAGAGCCACCACGGAGCGTATGAGCGAGGCCAGGTAGACCACCAGCATCTGGTCGTTGGTCTTAAGGTAGAAGGCTTTTGTGAACTCCTGCAAAGACACAAACATAATGTCAGGAACACAAACCCTTGTCTAAAGCAACACAACAACCCACATCGTGTCCATATCAAAATGAAGAAGGATCTGGTAGCTATAGAATAATTGAAATTAGAGGCATACTAACTTCTGTTGTGCAATTTTAGACAGCGATGCTGAAACCATTTGACCAAAAAGTGTTAAATATGAAAAGAAACCACAAGATGATCAAATGCACAACTGTCGGTTGAGTATTTTAGCAATCGACTCAAGAAAACTACGAAAAAAACCAATATAATTGAAGAGTTGAAAGTTCTTCACAAAGTCTGATTTTGAAAACAAATAAAATACTGCCACCAGTAGACAAATGTCTTTGTTGGAAACATCATGATGGTCAACATTTGAGCACAAATGTGCTGCAGCAGTGTGTGTTTTACTAAATGAGACTCACTTTGCCCTCTAGTGGATCAAATGAGAAGCTGCTGCTCAGGTAGAGATAAAAGTTCAAAAAGATGTAGATGTGTTTTCAGGGAATTTATTTTCATCTCCACGTCTCTTTGGTCCACTGAATAAATTCAAAGTTGTGCGACAGTTGTAATTGTACAGTATTCATGAAGAGACAAGTGTGTGTCATTCATTCATTCATATACACACACACACACACACACACACACACACATATATACACATAAACACACATATACAAACACATACATACACATAAACACACACACACACACACACCTGCTGGTCATATAATTAGAATATCATCAAAAAGTTGATTTATTTCACTAATTCCATTCAAAAAGTGAAACTTGTCTATTATATTCATTCATTCATTACACACAGACTGATATATTTCAAATGTTTATTTCTTTTAATTTTGATGATTATAACTGACAACTAAGGAAAATCCCAAATTCAGTATCTCAGAAAATTAGAATATTGCTTAAGACCAATACAAAGAAAGGATTTTTAGAAATCTTGGCCAACTGAAAAGTATGAACATGAAAAGTATGAGCATGTACAGCACTCAATACTTAGTTGGGGCTCCTTTTGCCTGAATTACTGCAGCAATGCGGCGTGGCATGGAGTCGATCAGTCTGTGGCACTGCTCAGGTGTTATGAGAGCCCAGGTTGCTCTGATAGTGGCCTTCAGCTCTTCTGCATTGTTGGGTCTGGCATTTCGCATCATCCTCTTCACAATACCCCATAGATTTTCTATGGGGTTAAGGTCAGGCGAGTTTGCTGGCCCATTAAGAACAGGGATACCATGGTCCTTAAACCAGGTACTGGTTGCTTTGGCACTGTGTGCAGGTGCCAAGTCCTGTTGGGAAATGAAATCTGCATCTCCATAAAGTTGGTCAGCAGCAGAAAGCATGAAGTGCTCTAAAACTTCCTGGTATACGGCTGCGTTGACCTTGGACCTCAGAAAACACAGTGGACCAACACCAGCAGATGACATGGCACCCCAAACCATCACTGACTGTGGAAACTTTACACTGGACCTCAAGCAATGTGGATTGTGTGTCTCTCCTCCCTTCCTCCAGACTCTGGGACCCTGATTTCCAAAGGAAATGCAAAATGTACTTTCATCAGAGAACATAACTTTGGACCACTCAGCAGCAGTCCAGTCCTTTTTGTCTTTAGCCCAGGCGAGACGCTTCTGACGCCGTCTGTTGTTCAAGAGTGGCTTGACACAAGGAATGCGACAGCTGAAACCCATGTCTTGCATACGTCTGTGCGTAGTGGTTCTTGAAGCACTGACTCCAGCTGCAGTCCACTCTTTCTGAATCTCCCCCACATTTTTGAATCGGTTTTGTTTCACAATCCTCTCCAGAGTGCGGTTATCCCTATTGCTTGTACACTTTTTTCTACCACATCTTTTCCTTCCCTTCACCTCTCTATTATTGTGCTTGGACACAGAGCTCTGTGAACAGCCAGCCTCTTTTGCAATGACCTTTTGTGTGTTGCCCTCCTTGTGCAAGGTGTCAATGGTTGTCTTTTGGACACCTGTCAAGTCAGCAGTCTTCCCCATGATTGTGTAGCCTACAGAACTAGACTGAGAGACCATTTAAAGGCCTTTGCAGGTGTTTTGAGTTAATTAGCTGATTAGAGTGTGGCACCAGGTGTCTTCAATATTGAACCTTTTCACAATATTCTAATTTTCTGAGATACTGAATTTGGGATTTTCCTTAGTTGTCAGTTATAATCATCAAAATTAAAAGAAATAAACATTTGAAATATATCAGTCTGTGTGTAATGAATGAAAATAATAGACAAGTTTCACTTTTTGAATGGAATTAGTGAAATTAATCAACTTTTTGATGATATTCTAATTATATGACCAGCACCTGTATGTATGCATGCATACATACATACATACATACATACATACATACATACACACATATATATATATATACACATACATATACACACACACGCACGCACGCATACATATACACATACATATATTAAACACCCCTCAAACACAAAACAACTTACCAGTAGATTTACATCTGGCAGCAAGTTGAAGACATCCTGCAGCTGGTAGATAATCTGGTGGTTGATGGGAAGTTTTCCTGCCGTCACTCTCTCGAGGTAAGAGCGGATCTCCAACAGCTTGGAGTTGAGTCCCTTCAGGCCGTGAACCTGATTTGTGATGCGTTGCGACAGAGTGCCCACCGTGGTGTCCTTGATATCTCTGGATATGATGGGCACGGGCATGAATGTCTTGACATGTTTTGCAAGGTGTTTACATTTGTTGATAATTTTAGTCAGTTCATAATGAAATAGCAGTAGAGTTGTATCTTTTATACTCTGTATTGTGATCACAATTATTTACTGCTGTGACCAAAATGGCTATTACACGATTACCAGTGCAGCAAAGGGAGAGAACCAAAGGTTTGTTTTATACCTGAGCAGGTGCTCCACACCCACTTCTTCCGCTTCCTCCGCTCCAATCTCACTGGTGACGTGTTCAAACGTCTTGGATGTTGGTGTACCATCCTAGAAATAGTAAATCACAACAATGAAAAAAAATCTAATTCTACTTTAAACCAAAGTGTGTTTTCCACTAAAAACCCTCAAAAGAAAAGTGTCAGTAGTGTTTGAAACCAAAAGATGTAAAAGGATGACAACACTGCAGTAAAGACAACTTTCACTGGGAAGACTTTCTAACAAATCAGACCAAAGGGGAGAGAGAGACTAAAAAATAAACTGCAGCTCTCTAAATTATTATTATTATTATTATTATGTAATTTAATAATTCAATGCTCAGCCCCAACACTTTTAATTCAGTGCAATCTATGATTCACTCACGTCATGGATTTCCTCCACAGAGATGTATGCTTCCGTGGGGAGGCCGAGATCTTTGGGCTTCACATCTATAATGACTAACACCTGGTAGGATAAAACACAAATATATGAGCAATGATGACATCTGAATGAATACAAGTACATCAAGGTTATGTAACAACACATCCACATTAAGCAGAGGAGAAAAGTTTAGCAGTTACATACCGAATTGGTACAGTACTGCTTGATGAGCTCATTGATGGCAATGTCATTCTTATGTAACTTGGGTCCTGTGTGGTACCATCCGACTATTCTCTCTCTGGCTGAAAAACAGGGAAAGAAAATCATTCACAAGTATAAACTCAGGGCAACACCATCACATAAAACACAAGTGAATCACATAGATGTAGGCAGTGTATTACCATTAACTTTCTTGAACATGCCATACATGTTCTCCAAGTAGTCATGATCCAGGAACCACACTGAGTCGTCCCGGTCATCTTCGTCAAATGGTACTAAAGGAACATCGACAATGAATTTAAGAATTTACAGAAATTGACCGTGGCAAACTTACATTTCATTTCAAACAGTGCTGTAGCGGGTAAAGCAGGATTCCACAGTAAAAAAATGATGTCTAATGCATATTGAAATATCTTAAAAACGGTGATTTTAGACACGATCTGCTGACTATGACAAATTGTGTTATATTTCTGTGGTTTTGGGGGGAGATTTCTATGGTCTTACAAATGCTGATGATGTCTTCTATGTTATTTTAGTGTAGGATTGAAGAATACACATTTATCACAGAAAGTCAACATCACAAACTGGGGTACATTAAGTTTGAACGATTGGGGTATTTAACAGGTGGGGAGGGTAAAATGAACGATACTGTTGAGTTGCATTAGAAGAAGTGATGGATCCAGTCTTTGACCACTCATTCTATTTTCCTTTCTTTTACTGTTCCTTACTGAAGTCGTTTCTCTCATAATGCTGTCCTCCTGTCACTCACCTGCAAAACTATTTGAGACGTCAAGAACTTTTTTGTGCCATGATCCCAGAAGGACACCGACCACTCGTTTCTGGTTGCCCACCTTTCCTATCCTGTAGATTGAATCGTCAAAATGAACAGATAATCTGGTTAGAGCCGCATTGTTTTGTCCATAGAATTACATTTTACATTGATTTTCTATTTCTATGGTGTTTTCAAATGTGAACGCCTCGACTCATACACACAGGCTGAGTCGTTAGCTAGGTTGCTTGAGTAAGCTAATGCCCAAACCTTCATGTCATCCATCGCTAATGAAATAAATAACAAGATTATATCATCAGAGTGTGACGTTCCGTAACAGCACGCTCAACTACTAACATTAAGCAATGGTGACTACCAGTATTGATTCATTTAACAGTTAAACTCATTGTTTTCTGACAATAGGTGACGAACTACACTGACTTCACTGAGCTAACTTAACGTCCAACTAGCTTGTCTGCATTCACTCTCAATGGGGCTCTGACTCAGCAGGGCTAGCATTAGCTTAGCTTAGCAGCTACATTACGCTTCTAGACATTTTAAACATTCAACCTGTGTAAAGAACAAACACGAGTACTGAACTCACTGACCTGTTAAAGTGATCAACCACGCTGAGCAACACCAGCGGGTGAACGACCACATTTTGTACCGCTAACTCCGGCATTTTCTCAGTGAAGACAAACAGCTCACAGCCCTCAACACAATGACGGCTACGCTACAATTCCGGTTGCGTCTGACGTCATTTCCGTTTCTCTAGGCAACAGAGAGACGCGGAGAAAAACGGCACGAGAGTTGTTCTCTTTTCTCAGACGTTCACAGACAAAATGGCAGAGACCGAGCACGTAAGTTCACTGGGTTTGGTTTTGGAAGCGTTTTCTTAAATTTGTATTCCAATATGTCACTTCATGATAAACTTATTATTGTTTGTATCAACGTTAGATAACGGAAAACACCGAAATTGCAATTATTTTTGCTGTAACGTAACTTAAGCTAAATGACCGTATTGGCAGTAACCTGTCTAACGTTAGCTATTAGCTTTCTAACTTAAATCAAATTAAACATCCTAGTTGTTGCTTATTAACTGCTGTTTAATCAACTGTCGCTGCCAAACGTAGGTCTACATTTCATAAGTGGTTGTTTTTATTAAATATCTTCCAATAATTTCATTCGGTCCTGCAGGCTGGAGTTGAGGAAACACTGAAGAGGATCGAAGGTCAAAAAGGTGTGATTGGAACAATAGTTGTCAATGCAGAAGGTAAGACAACACGCTTATAGTCTACATCTCCAGGACAACTAGCTAGCCTATAACATGTTTACAAAACTGCATGTATGTAAAGGTTTGATCTTTTCAGGCATTCCCATCAGAACCACTTTAGATAACTCCACCACGATTCAGTACGCAAAACTGTTTCGCCTCCTCTCCATGAAGGCGAGGAGCACAGTGAGGGATATTGACCCTCAGAATGACCTCACCTTTCTCCGCATCCGCTCCAAGAAACACGAGATCTTGGTTGCACCAGGTGAGTGTGTAGTAGTTACCTTTTTACTGTTGACAACAGTTGTAACTTAGAAGAGGCTGTACTGTTTTCCTACATTTGAATTCCCCTTCTTCTCTTCTTTTATCTGTTTCTGCAGAAAATGATTTTCTGCTGATCGTCATCCAGAACCCATGTGAATAGCTTCTGGACATTTCCATGAGAGTCAGCCTTTGTTTTGTCACATGATGGTGCTTTATCCAGGCAAAATGTCGTTTTACACTGTGTTATGTTACATTACTGCATAATCCCTATTTTCCTACTTGGAAGTCGCCTAAATCTACCTGATGCATTGTTTTACCTTATGTAGTTTTAATTCCTTCATTGTATTTTCTGTGTTTATATTGAATATGTCTGTGAAATGAAGCTGCCGGTGATTGTACAATACTTACTAGATCATCCCTGTTCATTCTGATGGGTGACAAATGTAATGAGAACCCTGAATAAATAAGAGGAGAAACAGAACCTTTATTTGCAAAACTGTCAAGGAGTAAAAGATACAATGTTTTCCTGTGTTATGGAAGTATAAGGTAGCATGAAATGCAAAAACTCAAGTTTAGTGGAAGCGCCTTAAAATTGTCCTTAAGTACAGTACTTGAGTAACTGTAATAACCCTCCATCACTGCTTTTGTTCTACGTTGAAACATTTATATCTGGATGAGCGTGGTCTTTTCCAGGATGACAACGTTCCCATTCACATGACACTGAGTGGTCACTTAATGATTTGATGTGTATGAAAACATTGTGAATCATTTGCTATAGCCTTCACATATACTTGATCTCAACCCAATTCAACACCCATTTGGGATTTTGGAGCAATTCTTGAACCAAAGATGACAAGCATGGCATTTTTCTTTCTAGAAAAACTCCTCAGAGTAGCTGTTAATTCAGGAAACATGGAACTGATATGAAATGAGAGTGAAATGTGTCATAAGTGAAAACTCTCTCCCTGGATAAATGAAAATGACCAATAAGACATTTTACAAATATTTTAATGTAAATTTCCATCAGAATGTACAGCAATATATGTTAATAAATAATTCATCACAATTATACAGCCCAAATAATACATTACATGACAACTGATTGAAACAAATATGCAGGATTTCACAGCAAGTTTGAGAAGACTGAACAGGTGACGCAGGAGAGTCTGATTTTGGGAGATTGCTACGAGTTTGTGCTTTTAGGAACAGGCTCCTGGGACTTTAACATTCAGAGGGAAAGGGGCAGAAGTTATGAATTTGTGACATTTGTTTTATCTGGCTTGAACAAAAACATCTCATCAAAACAGAAAGAGAGGAGGCGGTGTATTTTCTGTTATCCACAGAGGGATAGTTTATGTCACCCATAAACAATTATAGATTTGTCTCAAGTACTCTACCAGTATCAAGTGAAAATATATCGTTTATCAGTTTTGACAGTCCTCAAATGGAACTGAATAATAATTTGGCTTCTTCATTTCCTTGACAAAATCATTTAACTTAGTTGTTCTATAATAACTTAAGAATAAATCACCTTCAGATCGATGTGAACCATGGTAAGGTTGGACAATATGTCTAAAAGTACTGTTGTTTCGCTCAAGTGATGCCAATTATTAAGAACTTGTGTCGAATGTTGCAAAAGGCTTAAAAATATCACAACTTTTATTCTATTCAAGTTTCATCAACATTTCTAGTCGTGTGGAGGGACAAAGACTCTGGGATAAACCATCTGAGCAATCGTCACGATAACTTGATAACGAGTGACAAAAACTGACGTTTGCCATGTTGTCTTCCATCCCCAGTGCATCTTAGTCAACACCCCAAACATTTTGACATCACATGACATTTTTCAAATACAACTGTCCTAACATCCTTCATTTTCTAAACATTTTTTATTCTGACCAGCAGCAGTTCAAACAAAACATATGGCTTCCCACAAGAGATGGTTAAAACAATAAAACATACAAAATTCTTCGTCTATCACAAGTAACATTACCAATGAAAATTTCATTAAACCTCAAAAAACTTCATTGATACCATTTGCCATTATATAGATAATATCTTTTAGATGTTTCCTATCCTCTGCAGAAGCTTTACAAGCACACAAACTGCTTCATCTGTCGGATTCAGTGCTAAGTAGACACGACAACATTACACCACACAGAGGACGCTCACGTGTTTCTGTCCAAGTTTAAGGCCTGAGGTGTGCTTTGATTCCTTGACTCAATTTCCATTCTTTGAGTAAGACCAAGTGACCACTGCATGCTTACTCTCTTCTTATTGCTGTCCAGAGAGGCTACAGATTTGTGCCAAGAGACACATCTCATTAGTGTGAATCAATAAAGTTTATGCAAAAAAAAATTAACATGACATGAGTTAAATGAGTAAAGCTAACTCGGGGACTAGTTGGACTGGTTAGCGTGAGGACAAAGATGCTGTTTCACCTACACAGTGTTATCAACCGACAATAACAATCCATAGGCAGAATGACGGAGACACGAATGCCCAGACCACATGGTCACCATGGTTTACGATTACCGTGGCAAACAGGGCAGGTAGTCAGTTGAATCTGGAACCAGACAGGCTCCCTCAAGTACTTCAAGTGCAGAGTGACCTGGCTCCAGTCTGTCTTGTTCTTGTTACTGTTCCTTCGCTGTCACAGGCATATCCGTCAGGGAGTTGGTGTCAGAGGTCACCTCGGCGTGTGCCCGTTGACTTGCCCCCTGCCCCAGTGAATGTTAGGTAGTGTCAAACACCTCCTGAAGTGCTCAAGCTGGGCCTGAAGTCTCTCCCTCTCCTCTCTCACTTTCTGCCTTTGACTCACCAGCTCCTGACAAATGAAGGACAGACACAACTCTCATTACAGAACCAAGACTGTCTGCATCACTCACAAACAGCAAGTACTGATGGAAGATGGGAACGCCAACATTAAAAGATGAAAGTACACAAATCTGCATGCAGACATGTTCTCCGATACCTACCCCCATAGTGAGAGAAAGCTGCTCTGCGGTTCTGGTCAGATTGTAGTTCTGTGCTTCAACTCTTTTACACTGACTGTGAAGAACCTGCCTCTCTATACTCCATTCTGCACAGAGAGAAACCACAAATGAGGGGAAATTATATCCATTCTAATACCTCTTTCACATAAATGACCTGAGTGTATAATGTAGTCCTTTGATAGGAAAATACATACATCAAACTGACTTGGCATTGACTCACCATCCACATACTCCTGGTAGGCCTCAAAGATAGCTTCAATACCCTGCCACTTCCTTGGAGCTTCTTCCATCTCCCCCTCGTCGTCTTCCTCCTCCTGACCAAACTCTTCCTCGTCCTCATCAGACAGGTTTTCCTGTGGTCCTGGAGTGTCCCTGCTGGCTACAAGGGAATGGAAGTGATAGCCGTTGACGTGTGCATGCTGAGGGGCATGGATGAGAGTTGAATTTTTCAGTTGAGAGACGTCGTGAGGCAACGAGCGGTCGGCCTTCATGCCGGCCTCAGGGACACAATTTGAGACTCCTTAGAAGAAATGAGTGAGACAGAAAGGCAAAGTCAGTCTTTGTAGCCAAGTTTAGTACCTCCTGAAGAGCCAATGTGGTTACTACTAACATACGTTTTAACTTTGAGGATGTTACACATAAACACCACTAGGTGGCAGAATATTGTCATTTTAAAATTCACCATCAAGCCTAATGGTCATGCACCTTTGGGAGCGTGAGGCTCACCTTTGTTCTGCAGTGTGTTGTGTGTGGACTGCAGCACGGCCTGGTGGAAGTGCTGAGCAAAGGCCTCAGGTGTGAACCTCTCCCAGGGCCGATTCCGTCCATTCTGCAGTGAATCGGGCTCCTTTTTCTGAGAAGAAGCAAGAACGCCATTCTGGAGGCCCTGGAGCTTCCTGTTTGGCTGAGCCTCCATAGATTCAGCCTTTTCATGACGGGGGTTCAAGGGTGGAGGATTGCGGGCCATGTGGGTGTCCATGGAGGGTTTGAACGTGTCGTTATCGGGGAGACGTTTGGGTTTCTGTAAGTAGGGAGGGGAGGGGCTGGGAGAGTCTGGGTACTGATGTCCGTTTGATTGACTCGGCAGAGGGGCTGATGAGGAGTCACCTAAAAACAAATTTGTAAAGGTCCTTAGAAAGAGTTTTTGCTGCTTTAATTATGCATATAAGTGTGTGTGTGTGTGTGTGTGTGTGTGTGTGTGTGTGTATATTTGCTGAAGTGTCTGTGTGTCTCACCAGTTAAGTGAGCAGGAGGACTGCTACACGGAGGTAAAGGATTATATCTGAGCGTGTCTAAAGTCACAGTCTTCCTCTGAATGGCCCTCAGCAGCTCCTCTGTCCTTTCCTTATCTACAGAGAAAAAGACAGAATGAGAACACCTGTCATTCATATTTGAAAATAGGGCTTAAAATATTGACTGGCACAAGGAACTGACGGAAAAGGGTCAACAAATGGATGACTTGAGCATACAACACCATCATAGACAGACTATGGCCACACATATTTAAAGAAGCCTCATCCTTTTCTGTTTTTCTACCACATTTCACCTGAAAACATCAAGGAGGAGCAGATTGGTTTGTACAGATTTTCACCCAGATGTTATGTCTGTAATCATCCAAAAGCTGGTTTCTGTAGTTTACAGTAAACTATGTCTTCTTGCACGTTTAAACAACAGAGTCTGCCCTGCAGTATTTTACCTCATAAAGTATATATACTGTCTCTCTAAATATTTAATGTTGCCCCTTTCTATGCACATATCTATGTTTTTACATTCAAATGTATTAGTTTAACAACTAAATTCATACATTTTTTTGCAGAAACTATGTTTTTACAGAATGTGTATTAAAATCAACCCTGGCTGGAGAAAGCAGGAGATCCTGCCACAACCTCCTCCCAAGATGCTTCCTAACTTTCTTTTCCTCTCACTCCTCCCACAGCCTCGGTAAATAACAACATTGAGTTAAAACTAAGTGTGGTGTTTTTCCCCGGGGAATAACACTTCCACTGTTAAGAGAGCAGAGTAACACGAAGGATGTTGTTACCTCTCCTCTGCTGTGGGCTGACATGGGAGAGGTTGAACATAAGGAGGAAGTCTTTTTTCTCATGCAGTTCCGGAGTGCTGTCCATCTGCTCGGCAGAGTACGGGGTAGTTAAGGGAGTTGAAGGTGTTGAAGGTGAAGCGGCCTTTCTCTTGCCCCGCGCGGCCGGCGGAGAGAGGCTGCGCTCTCTCATCATCCTCCTCCTCTTTCTCCTTTTTCGCACCAGAAGCTCATCGCGATGGGCCAGCGTGGTCAGACCACACACACGCAGGAAATCCACTTTCTTTGGAGAGAGACATTTGGTCAGGTGAGTATCACTCTAACAAACATTTTCAAACCTTGTATGTATATGTGAAGTCTGTCGTGTTTATGCACCTCAGAGGATGTGTCCAGTTTGAGCGGGGGCTGTTCTGTCACTCTCCTCAAATGGGCTTTCACCTCCTCCTCGTCACTCTCATCATACGACTCGTCGAGTTCATAGTAATAACCTGGTGAGAGGAGAGCAAGAGAGAAGTTTTCTTTCTCCATAAAGAACTTTTAGCAGTATGTAGTCATTTTTGCTGCCTACCACACCCCGCCCTGCCCATGAATCCCTACTCTTTCCACCTCTGTGCCTCTTTATGCTTCATCATTCTGCTCACCTCCCTCTCTGGCCTCCCTCCTCCTCTTCTCCTCCAGGTCCAGTTTACTGAGCAGCCGACGGTGCTGCTGGAGAACTTCGTCATACACCAGTATGTTGTCGGGCGGCTGACTCTGTCGCTCCCTTACCGGAGATGGAGAAGCTGCCTGACACCGTCCCACCAGGTCAGTACCGATACCGGGAATAGACGGAGGCACAACGGATCTCTGGTGGAGGTTATTGATGTGATGGCGGTGATAGAGGCTCTGGATGGCTCTGTCCTGGTCTGCCTTGTTCCAGGAACCTGCTTCTTGTAAACTAGCTCCCCTCAGTGAGGTGTACCTCTCTGTGCCTTCCGCCCTCCTCCTGCCTCCTTCTTCCTGCTTCTCCCCCCAGCTCACCGTGGGCCTGTCGGCTCTGGTCAGTCCTGGAGGCGGCCGACTTGGTGGTGTCGGAGGGTTAAGTTTTCTGCGGGAGTCGGAGGGGGTGTCGACAAGGGAGGCTGGGTTCCACAGTGTGGTCAAAGGGGCAGGAGGATGATGGGGACCTTTAGGGGAGATAAGGGGAGGTGGAGCGCCGAGGCAGGGAGGTACATCTTTGCTTCCTGGGTTGTGATGGACTGAATGGGTTCTGTTTCGGAAAATAAAAATAAAGTACCATTTAGTTTCAAGGTCTCACAACACTGACAAACATTGCAGAAGTATAACATAATTTTCTAAAACTAATTAATTGTCCATTTTCACCTGTGACTGTCTCTCCTTAGCTCCACCCCTTTCCCAGGTGACCTGAGGCCCATCTCCAGCGGACCCTCCCTCTCCTGCCCTTGCCCCCGTTGCCGTGTTAACCACGCTGCCTCACTGGCCCTCTGAGTCATCATGGCAGCTGCCAGAGCTCCATGGATCCCCCCAGCAGCAGCGTGATGCTTCCCCAAGTGAGAAGGCACCAGGCTGGGCACAGGGTGTGGGATAGAGCCCCTGGAGGGGTGAAGGCCAGGCTGCAGGGACAGAGGTTTTGGTGCTGGGAAACCTGGGTGCTCAGAGTCCTTGGTTTTATCTGGAGAAAGAGAGGAGTTTGGAAACTATTCATTTATTTTCAGACGCGGACAGCACTATGTGTGTGTCGACATTTGGATGAGATTTATTCAGACATCATTCAGCAGTTTTCTGACAAGGGCGGACAGGATGATCACTGTAACAAACTTAACTTAAAGTTAAAATGTGCAGGCAGTGTTGTTTAGGTGGTTTATACAATTTCAATACATGCACAGTTTATATGCTTATTGGTAATCTATAATAAAAACCCAACAGAGTGGACTGTGCTATCTTTCAGGTGTAAATGTAGAGAGAGGAAAGAACTCAGACTAAAAGTTTTAACTGACCCAACGGTCTGCAATATGTATGAAACATCAAACAGAACAACAACAGTTTAAGGATTTTGAAATCATTGCAGCTTTACCAGTTGGATGGCAAGAAATATCAATATTTAAAGAAGGGGGCACTATGATCGGGTATGTAGTAAAATGAATCTGACATAGTTCATCGCCCGGAGCTTTCACAACTGTAGTTCGATCATTTGGTCTAGACCAATAAATAAATGATACATTGTTGCTCTTTGGTTCTGGTCCGGTGTTGCTGTTCATACTGACTTTTTACAAACAAACCCAGATGAGTGAACATAAAGTTATCCAGACTGAAAGGTAACTCATTGATTGGACTGTTTTGGCGATTGTCATCCTGCATCATCAGGAAATCATCAGGAAATCAAAAGAAGCTTGAGATGTTTATGCAGTATTTTATTGTTTCTAATGCGTATATTTATGCTCATTTTTGTCTTATAACAAATCAATTGCATGTTATGAATAACGACAGGTAGAGACAGGACTGTGCAAAAGTCCCTTTGCGCTCCCAGGTGACTGGTGCATTAGGCGTCTTGTACAGTAATGATTCAGGGCTTATTACAGCGGGATCGGTGTCACACACTTTTTAGTGGACTTAATGAACTGACAAAGTAACAAGTTGGATACAAGCACGGCAGTTTTAACAGTTTTGGATCTTTTAATCAGAACCATGGTTCAATTGACAGCTTGCCCACCAGCCCAAACGAACCGTACTAACCGGGGAAGCAGACCGGAGTTTGTTTGAACCGAACCAAAAGGTTAGGTGTGAGAGCACCCTCAAAAAGTTTCAGTGTGCCGCTGAGCCACACCAAGTGCATTTACTGTTACCGTAGGGCTGACTGCTGTGCTGTGAACAATAGGTCTTGTTTTTATCCATTTACAGTAGAGTGAATGTCAATGTGCTACAGAGAAAAGCACCCAAAGAAAACAAATGGAGTAAACTTCACACACTGACCCACTACGATAAAGGTCACGGGGTCACTGAAGGCAGAGGTGTTGAACCTTTAAGAGACAGGACCGCGTTCGGCAAATTTCACATCTGTCTGCCTTAGTTTGAGATTTTAAGATATCTTGTGTGCAGAGTTGACATTTTGGCCTAAAGGGTGACACCAGCTCTGGAAAGCAGATTTGAAGTTACATTTAAATTTGCCCAAAAGATTGTGATATTTCTTGTATACAAATGGAATTTCTGGCATAATGGCTGTGCTGGAGGACAGGACAGGGCGTCACCATAATCATAAGTAATTGTCCTTTTGAGGGCCCATGCCAAATTTCATGGCAATCTGGCCAGTAACCAACATTGGCATCTAGTCTCACCATAGCAGGTCAAAAAGGTTATGATTTATATGTATTAAAGAACCTAACAGCTGCAGAGTTTCTCTCCTCCCCTTTGATTTCCAACGAGTAAACATTTAAACCAGTCATCTGCACTCAGTACACCTCACTTTGGGAACTTAATCCAGAACTTTCCCCTGTATGTTCCTTCCCTCTGAGGCAGGATAGTAACACACAGAATACCATAACAATTGTTCAACTCTGGGTATCTGGTTGTGTTTGTGCCTGCATGTGTGCACACATGCATGAGTGTGTGTGTGTGTGTGCATCTTTGTGTGTAGGTACCCAGTCTGTTCGGGGTCAGCCTCTCCCCTGGCCTGGCCCTGTCCTCCGGTGGTGCCCTCCGAGCCTGCAGCTCAGCCAGGTAGTGGCTCTCGGCTGCTCTGACCATCTGCTGCTGTCTCTCCCTCTGCCTCTCCTTCTGTCTGTCCAGCTCTCTCTCCCGCTCCTCCTCCCTCTCTCTCTCCCTCTCCCGCTCTCGTTCCAGCCCTGCCTCGCGCTCCCTTTCTTTCTCTCGTTCACGCTCTTGCTCTCTCTCTCGCTGGCGGAGCTCATTCTCCATCTGCAGCCTGTGGGGGAGGTTGACAAATATGCACACACACACACACACACACACACACACACACACACACACACACACATAGGGGGAGAAGGTGAGAGATGCAACACCCAACATGAGGCAGATATTAACCACACACTGGTGAACCTCACACAAACATTTTGTGCTCAAACACACACACACTCACACACTTGCAGAAACACACTCAAATATTCACACACACTCTCTCCACTTACCATGAGGAAAATAATCCATACACAGCATGACTGAGCAAGAGCAGATGAACACTTAATAGGCATCCACAGGAAAAGGACACACACGCACACACACAACAGAACACATTCAGCAGCAATCAATAGCACACAAACAAACCTACAGGATATGCAGGAGCCATTACAGAACCAGACGATAATACGTCTGGTTCCATTTCAAACACAAACATCTCCAGCGTGCATTATGCCACAGGAAAACAATGTGTATTGTGAAACTGAGAAAGGAGCTCAAACTGCTAAAAGAAAATGCAGAGAAAGAAAGAAAGAAAGAGGGAGTAAAAGAGATTTACTTATGTGTGCGATTCAATGTGTATACTGGCTTGCATATGTATGGTTGTGCAGTGTGTGTGAAGGGCAGCGTGTGTGATGAGTGTATAGGAGGCACTGTGGGGTGTGTGCTAAAAATATCACACGCTCAGCAACCTGTGCCTACCCTGCAGAGAGAGATTACACAGCAGAGAGAGAGAGAGAGAGAGAGAGAGAGAGAGAGAGAGAGAGAGAGTGTGCATGCACGCATGTGTGTGTGTTACCTCTCAGCCAGCGCCACTGTGTGGTTCAGCTCTCCTGGGTAGCGGCCTCCAGGCATGTGCAAGTGGAGGGCAGAGTGGTGAAGAGGAGAGAA
Organism: Anarrhichthys ocellatus; assembly: GCF_004355925.1. NCBI lineage: Eukaryota > Metazoa > Chordata > Actinopteri > Perciformes > Anarhichadidae > Anarrhichthys > Anarrhichthys ocellatus. The sequence goes on from NW_022280032.1 coordinate 13,191,076, forward strand.
GGCGCCCCCTGCAGGCACAGAGTAGAACTGCGACCGTAGCGCAGAGAGACACAAGGACTCCTCCATCCTGTGACGGACAAGGACAAACAAGTCAGACTGTATCGGCACATGCCAAGTGTGGAAAAGGTGAAAGATGTGATACCCGATATGTAAAGGTGACATTGCAGCAGTGAAGGTGAAAAGATGATGTATGTATGAAGGTATTTTAGGAGGTATTATAGGGTAATTCAGAGATATGAAAGAAAAATACAGCTAAGCATATTTTGATTGATTAATTAACAAAAAAAAAACATTTTAAACAAGCAACATCAGTTGTATTCTTTCACCTTCTATTGTAGTTTGTAGTTTTTACAATGGTGTGTCATTGTCAATTCCTCTGCACTTCACTTTGTCTTACACTGTGTATGAACTGTTTCCTCACATGTTTTGTATGATGTACTCTTATTGCTTGTTCCAGCACTTAATTTAAGCTATGATATACTCCTAATGAGAGAAATATTCAGTTTTTTTTATTTAGATTTTTTATGACTGCACCTTTCACTGAAAGGTCTTGTGTTGATTAGAATTTATTAGAATTTAGATAACACGAGTTTATGAGGTTACGCATTGAGAGTCTATTGTTACCTTGGTAAGGACATCGGGTGGTGCATGTAGGCCGGATGATAGTAAGCAGCAGCGGCTGCGGCGTGGGCGTGCGCTTGGTCCAAACTCATGGGTAGAGAGGTCAGCCGGAGATCATCTGAGGTGGCAAAGGGCCGGAGTGCTCTCAGGTACTCCTCTGGGATGGCGCCCGAGGGTACCACGGGGTGCATCTGCCCGGGCAAACTGCAGAACAAGTGCACACGGTGTTAATCTAAAACTGTTTCATGTGCTTTTAAATGGGTTCTGTATGAATACTTTTCGGGGGTTATAACAAAAAATATGGTCAAACTATGAGTGCATGTTGCACTTACCTGAGGCTCTGCATCCTGGGGTCCTGCATGACAGAGCTGGGGGTGAGGCCAAAGGGGTGGGCCAGGGGGTGAGGTGAGTGGGTAGGCGGAGTCCTCTTATCCTGTTGTGAGTGGGTGTTCTCAGCACACACCCGCTCCCTACTGAGTCCCTGGACACTCGGCTCGACCTGACAGGCAGACAGACAGCGTGAGAGCAGACATTACTACGTATATCCACGGGGTTTGAGTGTGTGCTAGATTGAAACTGAGTGGGGGAAAAAAAAGTTCAGGGAAAGAGGAGAGGGAAATGAGACAGAGTAACCCCCCCAAGCTGCACCCAGAGGCTCAGCAGAGCGGAAAAGTGGGTCTGATATGTCATAACAGGTCAAGATCAAAGTGGAAAGATGATCCTAATATCTGGCCAACTGCTCTCTCCTTCATCTCTCCCCCCCCCTCTCTCTCTCTAAAGAGCTTCCCACTCAGAGGATTTTGTCACCACAAAGTCCTTGATTGCTTATAGTACAATTCCAACCTTCAAATCACCACCATGATGAAAGCAGTCATGGGAAAGAAGCCTAAATTACAAAAAGATGTTTCCCAGAACTGCAAAATAAGTTTACAACAAATAGCTACACATGTGACTGTATTCTAGGCTTGGCTCTCTCCCAGGTTGCTTAATTTGTCATGTGTCATTATTTTACTCTCTCTTTCAATTTAAGAAGCAAACCGCCAAATTCCATGGTCTTGTTAAAGATGAAGTCTACAGCAGTGAGTGAGTAAGTGGTGGACCAACATACAGACATTACCATTGATAAAGACACACTGCTAGCATTGTGGGAAAAGTCTCACCTTCTCCACTATGAAGACGAAATAGCTCCCAGAAAACCTTTCACATGATAATAATAATAATAAAATATACATTTCCATGATAATGTATCATATCTTGTTGCTACAGCAACAGCCAGAGGTCAGACAAACCATAAACAAATTAGCTCTCCCAGCAATACCGGATCTGCTACCTTAGTTTTCTACAACACTTGCAGTGAAATATGTGTGCTTTGAATATGTTTGAATAGTTTTGAATGCGTCACTCATGGAAAGCAGATTCAAACCAGTGTTGGGCCGTCTCTCTCTCTCTCTCTCTCTCTCTCTCTCTCTCTCTCTCTCTCTCTCGGCAATCTCCACTGGGTTAAAATGAGAAGGGGGGACGACGACACGCGGAGGGTCTGGAGAGGAGCCATCACATTCCTTGACCTCTGACCCCGCAGACAGCCAACGGCCTTCACAGACGCAGCAGTAAACACACATAAACAGTCTGCTTCTTTAGCTTGAATCGTCCTGTTCCAGGACAAGCTGCATACAGTGAGGACAAATACTGAATCTATGCAAAGATTTAGAGCCCTCTCTCCTGCTCATTCTTACTCTCCCTCCCCTCCTTTCTTAACGTCCTATTCTCTATTTTCCTGCCTCTCTCCCTCTCTGAATGTCTGAATGGGAGCCCCAGGCAGGCAGAGCCACAGAGTGGTCTTTGTGAAGGGGGAGAAAGGCAGCTCTGATCCAGGGGGAAGTGGCTACTGTGGGGGCTAACCCCTGCATTGTGTGAGGGGCCTGGTTCCTCGCCCCACCTTAAATTCGTTCACACACCCACAAGCAAACACATCCATAGACGAACACACACACATACACTGGTCGCTCTTCACATCGTGAGCCTTTTGTGGTGAAGGGTCAAGTACACACACACACACACATATGCGCATGCATACACTCACACACACGCACAAACACTGCAGGAAGCTGAACACAATAGGTGCCAGTCTCTGCAGCCTTCAGTGTTTCTTTACAAACCCCTCATGTGTTGCTGAAAAAGACATGGACTGATTAGCGAGAGGAAGAAGGGGGTGAGGCAGAGGGGTGAAAGCATGAAAATGAAAGAATGAGACAAGACAGAGAAAAAGAGAGTGGGGGGGGGATAGAGAGACAGAAATGGAGGGATGGCTGGTTTTGACAGTTTGATGTTGACAAGCACTGGAACTATTTCTTTAATGGAGGGAGCAGCAGCAGGACGGATGAAGGAGACAGAAAGAGACAGACGACTCATCTGTGCTGAGAGAGAGCAGGAGAGAGAGAGAGAGAGAGAGAGAGAGCAAGAGAGAGAGCGAGAGAGAGAAAGACTGGAGAAAAGGAGAAACCAGCAAGACAAGGGCACAAAAAGCACAGATACACAGAGTGAGAGCAGCAGATGTCTTCTCTCAAACTTTTCTGGAACACCGGCGTGTACAACGGTTTGTTAAACGTCGCGTCTTACCTGTCTTCCGTCGGCCCTCCACAGGCCGTTGCTGGTCTTGGTGGGGGCAATAGTGACCACCGGAGGCGTGCTGGAGACACCGTGGCCCCTGGTCTGGCCCAGGAGGGGCCCTAATGAGCCCCGCTTAGGGGTGCTGACTGGCGAGCTGTGGCTGGTGGCCGGGGAAGAGACTGGAGACGACTCACCGCTGACGGCAGAACCTAAGGCGGGGAGAGACGGGGTTAATGATGGCAGGAATAAACTGCAGCTATCAGACGGCTGATCAGATTAAAAGGATTGCAGGATCAAACAATCCCCACCGTGACATAATACAGATGGTGCACTAAAAAGAAAAGCTAACTTTTTTGTCAGTTCGCTGGCCTATGACGAGGTAAACAGTGATTCAATCATTTTGATGAAAAGCATTCTGGCAAAAATGTGACAGAAATAAAGGAAAGTGTAAAAAGGTACGGAAGGTAGAAGAGATGAGAAAAATGGTCCAAGATGAAAAGGTGTGTGTGAGAATTATGTGTGTGTGTGTGTGCACGCTGGTGGGAGAAAAAAAAAACAGATATTTTGGAAGAACGAGGGAAGGATGTCACAAATGAAGTTGTTAAAAAGAGGCTGGGGTGTGACACAGCGAAGGGGGAGGTGTTAAATGTGATAAGGAGAGAGTACGTGTGTGTTTTTTGTAACATTCACGCTACTCTATTACTGTAACACTCACTAACCAGTAGACACAAACACATTCAGAGATGGAGAGAAGGTGGGAACGAATGAGTTAATGTAGAGCTAAAGGTAGAGAGAGAGAGCTACAGGGAGAGAGCAAGAGAAAACGAGATGATGATGGAGAGCGGGAGAGAGAGCTTGTTATAATTGGCTGTAATTAGATTCTCATTATTAGGAGATGAATGGAAGCGGATGAAGGAAGAGACAGAGAGGGAGAGGTCAGGATAGGTCAGCTCTTATTCAACACCTTCATTAGGACACCAATGAGCTGCGTGAGGACACACACACAGAAAACGCACACTCTAACGCACACATACCAGGCAGTTTCACAATAATCCACAAAACGCAACCTTGGTCTGTGAAATGATCTGTTTACACAAATATTGGCACTGTCTCGCGACGCAGTCTGCAATTTTCTGTCATTAGTTCAGATCATCTGTACGATAAATATGAAGCAACCGCCAAGAGACATTAGCTTAGCTTAGCATGAAGACTGGAAACAGGGGGAAACTGCTGGCCTGGCCAGCACTGACTAACAGTAAAAATGACAAATTGCAGTTGTACCCTTTTCTCCTTATGAATAGGAAATACGCATTTTCCCCAAAATGTTGAACTATTCCTTCATATGTAGCTCAGATGTATTATTTAATTTATTGACAGCTGCAGTAGAGGTGTTTCTTTTTGGGTGTGACCAACAAAGAAGAGTCTATACTGTACACGTGTGTGTGTGTGTGTGCTCACCTCTGGGATCCTCGGCCTGTTTGGCCAGTTTACGCAGCGCAGCAGCGAATCCGGAGTTTGCAGATTGGGCAACGGCGTTCCCATTGGTTAGTGGGCTGAGGGGACTGACAGTAGCGGTGGTGCGAGTTGCCGTGGAGATCATTCCTAATGATGCCGATTTATTGGACTCATGGTTCATACCTGAGGAGGAGAGCGGAAGGAAACATATGTGAGGAGCTTTGACATACGGACAAACGGCATCATGGCGTTTACTGTCTCTCAACAAAAACAATCCAGTAAGAAAAAGTCTGTGATTCTTTAGTCAGCTGAGGTATTCGATCACCTCCTCTTTCTAAAAGTAGACGATGAATCATGTTGTAAGAACATGCATCCGTTTATTTTGAACACAGTAGGTATCTCATTTATCTTGAATGAATGAAACTCATCCACAAGTGCTCAAAGAGAATGGGCAAGCGTGTGTGCGCCTTTGTGTCTGGACATCATAGTGAGCACATACGCGTGGGTCAGCTCCGTCAGAGACGGAGTGGAGAGGGAGTAGAGCTGTATCAAATAGAGCGGTGACCCTAATAGCACATGACACACATGAGTGCACACATGTCCATTTCCTCAAGGGAGCCAGCCAACACATCGTAAGACCTCGGGAGCGTCTATACGCAGACATTATTAAGTATCACTGCAGTTTTACACCCTCACAGATGCAAACATGGGAACGCACAAATAAACACACACACACACACACACACACACACACACACAGATATAACGAGCAAACCCATCGATCTACTCAATAGTGGACACACTTAGATCAGACGTGGTTAGCGTAACCTTTGTCTTCACCCTCTATCCTCTTACTGACCCACTAATGTTAATTACAGCTGGAATTAGCCGCCAGCCCCCCCGCCTGCCACAGCAATGACCTCATTACCAACACAACACACACACACACACAACCACCTTTCAAACATGCGTACACCCATGCCACAGGAACCGCACACAAACAGCCTAAGCAGTAAACACACTCATGAAAAATTCATGCATGCACATTGAGCACTATTATTGAATGTTGGGCTCATCACATGGATGATTTTGAAGAAGCAAAATGAAGAAAGGGCAGTCAGCTCTCAGAGTTTGTTGATTGAAAGTATCATAAATCTCACATTATCCACAGGTTAGATGTCTACATTCTACCTGCCGGCTTTCACACGTGTGAGCAAAGACAGGCAGAGGAAGCTGTGGAGCGATGAACGGAGCGAGAGGAGATATGAAGAGTGAATTGAGGAAAAACACAAGAGAGCAAGAGGAAATGACCAAAGCCCAATCTTTAAGTTAGTGAACACGCTGTGAGGATTGACAGAGGTTGCTGTATGAATACATGTAAACCATCAGAGAAACGTATCTGTACATTTCTGCTGCATGTTTCGAAAATGTAAAACCAACAATTAAGGGTAAATATGACCAAAGTGTTGCAAAAAGCTATTCCAGGTTTTATCACGCTGTCAGTTTAATGAGGTTGTTTCCAGCTGCCACAAAGCGACACAGACAGATAACTAATAACCTGTCAACATCCATCTAACTGCCCTGAATCACACATCTAATGAGTGTAATGTATACAATTAACATGCGTGCGGTTTCTGACATCTATGATGCGTTTATACATCAGAAAACAGGGCGCACAAGAGTTTCTTTTCTGTTTCCAGTACACTCATAATTTCTTTCCTTTGCTTTATTCACTATTTTCCTTTATTTCTTTGGCTACACTTGTGTATTTACATGTCATGCCGATAAAGCAAACTGAAACTGAAACAGACAGAAAGGGAAAGAATGATGAAGAGAGTAAAAGCTCAGATCCTGACAGCCGTGCGTGTGTGTGTGTGTGTGTGTGTGTGTGTGTGTGTGTGCGTGTGTGTCTATATCTCTGTCTCTGCTGAGCCCAGCAGTCAAGGGAGAGATGATAAGACAGTTTCTATCGACTCTCTCTCCTTCCTTCCTCTCTACTCACTATTTCCTTCCCCGTCTCTCTCTCTCTCTCTCTCTCTCTCTCTCTCTCTCTCTCATTTATCTGAGCAAACTGGAGCTTATTTAACAAAAGCCAATACACATAATCTCCTCTGTTTCTTGCTTTCTTTCTTCCCTTTTTCTACAATCTTTTGTCACAGGCCATTCCCCTGATATTTACACCGTGCCACTCACAAACACAAACATACTAACGTATGCATGTGAGCATAATTCAAACATGCAAACAGACACACTCACCCTCCCGCTTACTGTTCTCCTCCTGCTCGTCGTCTTTCTACTCCTCTGTGAGACTCTTTCTCTCTCTCCCTCTCAGCCTTGCAGCTGCTACGTGGTCACGTGACCTCTTTTCTATCCACTTCCCTCCTCCTTCTCTCTATCCACCGCCCCCCCCTCCTCCTCCTTCCCCTCCCTCTCCATCTATCACCCCTTCCACTCTACCTCCTCCTCTTCTCTTCTCTCGTCTCCGTCACTCCTTTTATCTTTCCATTTTCTCTGCTTAGCTGTCCCTTCTCTCTCTCAAACTGTGCTCACAGTCGTTTTCTTTTCTCTCTTCATTCTTCATCCCTCTTCCTTTTGGCTCGCACTCGCAGGAGGAAGGAGGGTGGTTGGGGGGGTTGGAGGGGGGAGTAGAAAGAGGAGGAGGAGGAGGAGGGTTTAGGGTGATGACGGGGAGGGTGGGTGTCTGGTTTGAGCTCTGTGTGTGTGTGTGTGTGTGTGTGGCGACGGGTAGTGTTAACCCTCCATCCATCACTCTGTCTCTCTGCTAGTCAGCTCTGTCTGCTTTGGGGACAGAGGTGAGGTGGGGGGAGGGGAGGTTTCTGACAGTGACCTGTGACCCTTCACCTCTGACCTCTGCTGCCAAGGACAGCAGGAGGTTAGAGGGTGAAACAGACAACAGCCCAAAATACAAATTAAGACATTTAACTCCCTTTAGGAAATTTTTTTTGAAGTGTTGACTGAATGAATAAACACAGCTAAAAGGTCATGCTAGCAGCCCCCACAAGGCTGTAATGCTCATTGCACACTAGAAAACTACCAACTACCACCTTACAAAAATATACACGTTTGGGCTGAGGACAGTGCCAGACGTGAAAGGACCATGCTGTCACCATAAACATAAAATGGTTTAGATTTTGATGGGTGCAGTAGCCATTACAGGACATCTCAGACCTGACATTATCAGACTTAATTTCTTCAGTTAAGCTGTTTCAGCTTAACTGTGGTTTGAGCTGAAAGCTAATGTTAGCATGCTTACAGTTAGCGTGTTACAAACAAGCTAACAAACTGACAGCACTACAAATATGCAAACATATTAATGTCGCTCACAAAATGAGAACATTTAGCACGTTACCATTAATCTCAGACAGGAGCTAGAGGTGTGTTCAGACTGAGGAGGACTGTATACAAAGTCAATGTAAAGACACGAGTGGAATGGAAAGATGTAAAGTCTCACAAGGTCAAGCCACTCGAGTTGAAAATGTTTCAGCAAACAAACTTACCAGAGTTCCTGGTAAGTTTTAAGATCCGTCTGAGCTGTCAAACAGACACACAGTCACACTACGCTCACAAAAGCTCAGGGTGTAAGATGCTAACAAACACGACAGCAGAAAAACATTTTAGGTTTTACATGAAATATGACGTTCTTCAGGCTTAGCTCCCCGTTGTCAGCCTCAGCTGTGCTTTGAGCTCAAAGTAGACAACATCATGCTACCATTTTACAGTTAGCATAACCTGCTAACTTTTAGCCTAATATGTGACATTTAACTTGTTGGCCTACTAATGCAAGCATGTTAACATGGATGTGGTAAGTTACAAACTGCAACATAAACACAATGATTCAGCATGTTTGCATTAGTCTCAAAGTACTGAGGCCATTAGCATATTATGTTATATATATTATGCATTTTGGTTTTAAGGTATCCTGTTTGATATTACATGTTGAACAAGTGTACATTTTTGACCTGCTGGTGGCACTAAATGAAAAGTCAGTACGACTCATCCTCTAGGAACCATTAATGTCTGCCTCAAAATTCCTTTTAATTCATAAAATGTTCTATATATATATATATATATATATATATATCTTACTATGGACCAATGTGACCGACTATCGACCAACTGACGCTCCCGTCAAAAAAGCCACCAACCTGCTAAAAACCGTAGCTAAAAATATCCCTGCGTACGCCACAAACTAATAAAAAAACAGCTTTGCCAAAATGGAAATCCGGGTGTGACTCCATTCATACACACACACACACACACACACACACACACACACACACACACAATCACACTCTGCTCTGCATGGTGTAAGTGATATAGGACATGTTGAGGCCGGTGTCTTTGACACCTTTTTTGTGTCTCCCGCTCTCTCTAACTCTCACTTTCTCTCAAACACACACAAACACAGACAAACACCGACTACACAGGGGGACTGTGAGGACAGCAGGGGGGGACCTGCTCTGCCCCATCACCTCATTAACAAAACACAATGTGTGTGTGTGTGTGTGTGTGTTTAAGGGGTGTGTCATAGGATAGAAGAGGTGGTTGAAACACACTACCTACTCATTAACCCTCACCACGTTGGCATGTCTGAGTGTGCGTGTGTTCTAGTGTCGGCTACTGTGTTAACACTTAGATATTAAATTGACTACCCTCATTTGTGTTTACGAACAGTTACCTAACATTAGACCAATAATGAGTGTGCACGCAAACACACACACACGATCTCTTAACCTAAAACATGCTCTATTTAAGTTTTATTATGTTATAATTTGGGCTCCTACAGCCGATACTAATCGCAACAACAGCTACTGTTGCTATTACAATAGCTGGCAGACTTTGTCAAATTCCTCTGACAAGCACACACACACACACTCAAAGAGGGAGAGAAAGAGGGGGAGAGGAGAAGTAGCCAAATGTTTTACGGCCTCTTAAACTTGTCTGTAATAGCAGTCAGAGTGGCGTCAACACAGCAGTCTCCAGGGTTACTCCAGGGGCTGCGAAATGGCTTTACTAGCTCCAGTCACTCTGCAGCTCGCACAGAAACACTTAACACTTCCCTACAATCCATAAACAACGAACACACTCTCCCACTCCGGCATCTCACACACTCACGAATACAGAAATAGGAACGTAAATTAACATAAACGTCAGAGGAATGACAGAAGACAGGACAACAAAAACACACCCATGTAAGCCGTCTGCGTAAACACATGCAAGGACGGGCACATACAGAATTAGCTGACTCAAGATTGCGCGTCACAAAACGTATGCATGTGAACCCTAGGGACCAAACAGCCAGCATGCATTTATGGTCCTGGGATAAATGGAGCAGAAAAACCACATACTGTAATAACCAACACCTCCAGCATTAAAAACAAACAGGAAGCAACATCCAAAGAGCAGAGAATTAGCAGCACACAGCAGGAAAAGAAACAATGGAGACAGTATGGGAAGCGTAGCAGTCATTATGCTGTTTTATATTAAACACTGTGTCCGCTGGAGCAGAGCCATGTTTACTGCGCAATCATAACAGAGTCGAGATGTTGGTGTAAGGTCTGTAAATTATCACCGCAACAGCTTAGAGCAGAAATGTGGGCTGTCAGCAAAGACGGGACGGCTGCATAGGAAAAACTCCTCCTGTGTTTTGTTCTCTCCTCCCTTGAACTCCCTTCACTCGCACCTCCTCCTGGCTGCAGGATACTTTTTGTCTTTCAGTGACCCCTTCTCCAATGTCTCTAATCAGTGTACTTGTCTACAAGCATCTTGTCACTGTCTGTCAGATACAGAAAGAAGATATAAATAGCAGCTGTTTTGGGACCCTTACACTTTTTCTCTATCTGTCCGCGTCATCTTTTCTTTGCCTTGTCATTTCCTCCTCACTATCTCTTTTTCAGTCTCACTCGACAGCCTCTCCCATCACTGCGTTTCTGTTTCTCTCCTCCGAGTCACTGATCTTTTCTGCAGCGCGTGGCTCAACCTCGCCTCTCTGATACAGAGATGATGCTAAAAGATAAAACAATCCGAGGCAAACCAGTCTTGCCTTTGTCTCAGTGTCTCTCAGCTCCTGGCTGGGTCTGACTCTTGCCCGCAGGTTGTGTGTGTGTGTGTGTGTGTGTGTGTGTGTGTGTGTGTGTGTTCAGCATTGGTGGTGTGTACAGAGGGTCGTGTCAGACAGTTGACAGCCACAGTTCCCCCTCTTCTGGCCCGCGGCCGGCTCTGCTCACCAGGTGCCGACACCACGGTGGCTAGACCTCAACCATCTGAACAAACACGAGGGGGAAACACACGCAGATGCACACTGGTTGCACAAAGGTGTGCAAAGACAAACAGACCAGCAGATGCACATAGACTGGCCCGCCAGGCAGGTGTTTGGTAAGTATAAAGTGCAGGGGTGTAATTGAGGTGTGTGCTGCAAAACAGCTATCGCCGTAGTAAACAATGATGTTAGTGTTGAGGAGCAATGTTCAAGGTGAGGTTTGGGTCAGCAAATCAGAGAGGAGCTGATATTGTCTGTCTCTGAGGAAATCATGTTTACAGATATTTCCTCATATATTACCACTGAATAGATTAGACAGGAGCAATGAGAATAGCAGTTGATTTATTCCTGTCATCACCTCCGTCCTCCGTGTCAGCGTGTATAGGCTACCAGACTACCAGACAGTCAGCTATCTGTAACTGTAACGAAACAATGTGCTTTGTGTTTCCATGTTGTGCTCGACCACCTCGTCGCTTCTTTTTTTTTTTTCTCAGAATGCGGAAAATGAAGACTATGCATTATTGATTCATTCTATACTGCAGTATATAAATTGTTACAGTATCCAAGATTACATTTTAGGACATCTCATTGAAAATATCACAACAAAATAGAAAAAAATCACCAGTCCATACCAGTATACCATCAAGGACAAAATAGGACTATTTAAGTAATACAATACTTGAGGGTGCAACTAAATAATTTTCATTGGCAACTATTTTTTAATGGAACAAAAAGGCCCTTGTGGGGACATTGTTTCCTAAACGATTCTTAAACATGTCAAAAATGAACTTTGAATCTCCAGAAGTCCTTAAAGTGCTCAGGGGGAAATTCCATGAAAACAGGCTGAGATAATGCGACATGAAGCTCCAGAACGAATACTAAAGGGCCCTCTGATAAGATCGTTTGCTGACTGCAAGGTCAAAAAAGTATTATCTTCTCGATAAACCGCTTAATCAAATACTCATTCATCACTGGTGTTTGCAATTATATAAAACTTGCAAAACCTAATAAGTGACCTTAGTATAATAGATTAACTAAATAGTTGCCTTTTAATTCCCTGTCAGTGGACTAAGAGCTTCGGCTCTACTGGTATTGAAACTACAGGAGATCAAAAGTAGGATTAGATCATTAGAAACAAACCACTCAGTAGCCTACCAGAAACACACCATCGAGGAATATGATTGTGATTCATGTTAATTAGCTTTTAACAATTAATTGACCAACAATAAATAGGTTTAATAATTTAAAGAAATAAAAACATCTGAAGCCATGGAGTGTATGATCTGAGTTTACAGTATCCATATAAGAAGGAGGTAGCTAATTAAAGAGATTGGAGGTTTACTCAGTAACCCCTGCTGAGCAGCTGGTCTACGGCAGGTCAGGAGCAGCACATGGCGTATAGAGCGCGTGCGCGCGTGTGTGTGTGTGAGTGTACGCGTGTGTGTGTGAGTGTACGTGTGTGTGTGTGTGTGTGTGTGTGTGTGTGTGTGTGTTGAACTCCACCTGCGGGCTGTGTACACACACAAAAGCGACGTGATCCGCTTGACTGCTGCTAATGCGCCCGGCGGCAGATCTATCTCAGCCAAACAATACAGTCGCTGTTAAAGGTCCCGGATTAAAGAGCGACTCCTAACTCCCATGGGTGCTGTGAGACAAACCATTACAAGGAGCCTGGGTGACACACCGTGGTGTTTCAGTTCTGTCTTCCTTGTCAGTTAAGTTTACCCGGAGCAAACAGGAGCGGTGTATAATCACCGACAAGTTGGACCAGAAAGATGACATAACAAGGGACCACAAACACCTTAACAAGCCTCACCTCCTGCGGCTGCGTCAAGACAGACGCAGGTAACGGATAAAAACAGGAAGTGATCGATTCTAATTTCAGAATAAGAGCACGGAACGTTCCCTACATCAATATAGCCTATACAATGTAGAAATACTAAAGAAACAAATTGCGTTTTATTGTGCTTGAATTATCATTTCAATACTAAATTTGGTCCCGTTAGGAATCATTGTGACAAACGCAAATAACGCTTTATTCTGAAAAACGTAACCAGAAGTTGTTTTCTCCGCCTGGCTTCACATTGTTCGTCAAACTGAACCAGTTTGTCCGATTCGACTGATTCAATCACATACTGCACACTTTGACTATTGTAGTCTACAGCCATTAATCTAAAAATAGCCTCGGACGTCAAACCGAAACTGCTGACATAACACAGAAACAACATATAAGATGATAAAATATTCAGAGATAAGAAAGATTAACACAGTCATAAGCCAGATAAAGTCACCTCTCAGCACTATCCAAGCAATAATTCAGTCATAATTAACTTTAAATGCAGATAGTCTGCGCATGGCTGAATGACCTTATTATTCACTACAACAAAGCAAACACTGGGACGTTTTGTAGCGTAGTGAACAACAGAAAACAGACAACTTACCGCCTCACCAAAGAAAAGACAGCCCCCGGTTTTTGTGCATCCTTAGATGGGTAAAACTACTGTGGCTCTGTGCAGCGATAAAGCCTGCTGTGTGACCACAACACGCACCGATGTGATGATGTGGGAAGGAGAAGGACAACACGTTAGCTGTCCTCAGAGAGAGAGAGAGAGAGAGAGAGAGAGAGAGAGAGAGAGAGAGAGAGAGGTGG
>NW_022280032.1:13204788-13209495 GCF_004355925.1 Anarrhichthys ocellatus
AGAGAGAGAGAGAGAGGTGGGGTATGAGTGGGGAGGGAGGGAGGGAGGTGGGGAGGAGGCAAGCACCTGCTCCACTGATGCTCCCTGGAGAGATGGAGGGATGGAGAGAGGGAAGATGTGGCCCCAGACTGCTGATACTTCACTGCCTGGACATGTTTACTGGAGAAAATCAGATCTGTTCAAGTCAGCTACTCCTGCTGCTGCTACACTCAGTGCAACTTAACTCCTTGTGATAATACTACTGAGCTACTGCTGATGCTGCTTCTACTGCTTCTACCACTGCCATTATCATCATCAGTGGGAAAAGATTCTGGTCTGGTGAAGAAGAACTCATCACTTTTACCTCTTTAGGCGGCCTTAGTCCAACATTGGCTCGTCTTGTATCTGATTTGCTCTCCACCAACTTCTGAGAAAAATGATGTGGTTCACTGTGTTCAAAGGCTAGCTGCTGACCTTGTCTCTCAGATGGCACACAATGGATTTATTGGGGCTTTATCTGAGCTTTTTTGCATGAAACAAACAATGACGATAGCTGAGACGTGTAGTAAAGTCGGCTAAAATGAAAACAATGAACTGAAGGACGCTAAGACACTCATCACTCACACTTATCTGTGGGTTCATCACTACGAGTACACCTTTCAGATGACACATAGTCATCTGATCTATTACAGATATAAACATATATAAAAGTTGAAATAATAATTTGACAAGAAAACAAGATATTTTTTTAGTTTTTTTTGTAGCTGTCATTCTTTTTTTTTTCTCAGGATCAGGAGTGCCTAACTAATCTTACATTAAAACACATATAGGAGAAAATAATTCCCCCTGCTTCTAAAGTCACAAACATACTGAATGAAGTATCAGGTAATAACATGTTTATTACCATTCATCTGTCATCATAAGCTCACTCAGCCTGCTTCATTTAGTCTAATATTTCAACATCTCCCCTGGGCCTCTCTGTCTGTCTCCCGGTCTCCCTCTTTCTTAATCGTTCCTCCCTTCATCTCCCCATCCCTCTCTCCACATCTCCCAAGCAGCTGCTCCACTTTGCAGCTATTTAACAGCTGTTTTGCATCGATTTGCGCTTCCGAGTGCAGATTTCTACCTTGTCCATCTTCTTCCTCCCTCTCATTTTTTATTTCTCCCCTTCTCTTTCATCCCTTCCTCTTGCATTTCTAAGAAGTCAGACACGCAGTAGCATCAAACAGCCTTGATGTTTTCCTCAATGAATAGACTGTCTCCTTCAAGTCTTTCCCTGAGATCCGTTCAGTGATAAAAATAAAAAAAAGAAACGCTCACACACACACACAAGCTTGCATAAACACAAACTGGCAGGCATGCACTCTAATAGACACATACATTTGCACACACACAGACACACACATGCACGCAGATTAGCGGCCCCCTACTTCCTTACTTTGCTATATGGAAACAGCAAGTACTGAAGGAAGCGGTGAAAAAGAAAAGAAAAAAGTGAGGCTCCCCTATAATCCCCAAATCCCTCTTTCTTGTACTCAAACCTACACAAAAGAAGAGAGGGGGAGTGAACGATTGTGTGTGTGTGTGTGTCTGCAGAGACTAGTGAGACTAGCCTGACATGATTTATGGTTTGGCTGTGTACTGCAGGCAGACACTCTCAGTTTTCTCTGAGGTGGGTGTCTCACCTACATCCTTTGTGACCTATACAGGTTGCATTTTGTGTGTGCGTGCGCGTGTGTGTGTTTGTGTGTGTGTGTGCATTTGAGAGGAAGATAAACTGTAAATCTTACACATGAGCGCGTGTGTGTGTACATCTGCAGGTGCATGAAAGAGAGGATAAACCTCATCACACATGTGCTGCTCTGTGTGTTTTATGGTGTGTGCGCGCATGTGTGTGTGTGTGTGTGTGTGTGTGTGTGTGTGTGTGTGTTTGTACGCAGTGTTGGGGTCAAAGAGCACAGCGGTGTGTATTCTCTGGGTAGGTTATACTTGGCGGTGGACTGTAGGATCCCCCATTAAGCAGCGTGTAAAAGAGGCCCGAGCACAGAGGCCATTATGAACTCCGGCAGTAATAGCTCCAGGAATCTTACTGCCTCTGGAGACCTGGTCATTAGCCTATTCCTCTCTCATAAAGCCCTCTATCCATCACACACGCAAGCATACACACATTTGCATGCAGACGCTGCCACACACAAACACACCAGCGCATGCACGGCTTGTATCCGTCTCCTGCTTTCTTGCTCTCTGTCCATTCATCTCTGGTGAAGAAGAGTGTAGTGCTGGGGATACTGTCCACTAAGACATCCGCAGATGTCTTCAAAAACAGATGCACATAAACACACACACACACACACACACACACACACACACACACATGCTCTGTTCGCACACAGATGCTCATTTACAAAAGCAGCGAGGCATAATATCAGCCATGAACCCAAACCGCTGATTATTTAAATGTATTCCTCCTTCCCCATCCAGTGAAAGTGAGACGCTGTAGCAGCCTTTTAGCTCTGGTCAGGTAGGAGATTACAAACAGAAACACTGTCACATACAATGGCGCTATGTGGCTGGACAAGCATTATAATGGCAACTAAATCCACCTTCTGAGCATTCACACACACACACACACACACACACACACACACACACACACATGTGCTTGTGCATACACACACAAGATTTATTGTCAGTTCAGACAGTGAAGACAAACTGCAGAGGCAACAAGGAGGTGAGTACCCTCTTTTTTCTCAGGCAGCTGCACAGACACACACACACACACACACACACACTATACAGTGGTATGTTCACAATCACATGAAAAACCACGTGTACACACCACACACACGCACAGCATAACATAATTACTATTGTATCACCAAACACACATACTGTGAGTACATGTATTTACCACCTCTGCAGTGCACACACAAACAGTCACAAACTCAAAGTACAAGGACTATAGCCAGAGTAACTGTTGTTTTAATAAAGGCATGTGCATTTCCACACACACACACACACACACACACACATAGAGTACATTGTGTACTAGCACATGCAAAGCAGAGGGAGTCCAGAAAGAAGAGATACCTGGGAGGGAGACACACTGGCTAAGGTAATGCTGGAGTCAGTCACTCTGTCCTCGGGCATAACACACACACACACATACACACACACACACACACACACACACACACACACACACACACACACAGTGCTGTAAAGATAAGCACTAATCCTGTTTATTACCTCCTCCCTCTCTACAGTCTCCCTCTCTCTCTCATTTCCCCCCTCTCTTCTCTTATTTTTCCTGTCTCTCCTCCTCAAGCCTATTTCAGCAACACACACACATTTTGTGCACGCACAAACACACACGCACACAATGTCAGTTTACTCCTGTGATGTTTGTTGGCCTGGGGCTGAGACGAGGAAATAGGGAGGGGAGTGTTGATGTGTGCTGCTCTTTTCCAGCTCCAGCTCTGTTCACGTCCTGCAGAGAGAATTACCTTCCCTTTGTCTGTGTGAAGGGGCTGCTGCCTTTACCATCTGTGCAGCGGATACAGTGGCAGCCATGTGTGTGTGTGTGTGTGTGTGTGTGTGTGTGTTTGTTTCTCTGTGCCACTATAATCTTCCAAGATCCAATGTCTTTAAAGGGACACGTTGGGAGTTGAGGCGTAGGAATAAGATTTAAGGTTATAGGTTAGGTAATTGGTAATAATGCAGATGTGATGTTCTGGTGTTTTCAATTGTAGGAAGATTGTTCAATTGTCATGACATTTTTATATAGTTCAATTTAGATTTTTCTAAATACTTCAAAGACTTCTTGACCTTGGAAACAGCAAGTTTTTTGGAATGTAATGTAAATCTTTTCTATTGTTACTTATTTTCTTTCAGGTCTGAATTGGATTATATGTGTATTTCTTTGGATAGAATTGTTTATATGTTGTAATTATTCTCATTTCTATACTATTTATATCAAAGCCTCCTCATTTGTTCTTCTAAATTACATTTGTTCTTCTGAATTACATTTGTTCCTGTGATGTTAAACGGTGTACAATGCGATTGTGACTTTCTTTTCCGACGATAATGTAAATTGAGCTTGTGATCACATTATTTGGGTTTTCTTTATCACACTTGTGATCTGTTTTCCTAGTTGAGACCAAAATCAACGTTAGTCTGTCTCTCAATAGTTTGTGACTTCTCCAGCCTGTCTGTGGCACTCAGCAACCATTGGTGGTTTTGGTCTTCTCAGGTAATCTGTTGATATTATATTTTCTTATCCTTTGAAGTGAGCATGTTGTTTTTTTAGTTCATGTGGTTTTCTCATGGGGACAAACTACAAAAGAGGGAAACAAATCAAGTCCGACATTAAAACAGAAGAACTTGTGGGTGAAATCTTCAGATACATTTTAAATACACACATTTCTTCTTTGATCCTTTTGCTGTTTACATTTCCTTGTTATCTAGTTTTCCTCCTCTGACTTTTCCCGTCAGCCATCACTCCGCCCATATGTTGTTTCCTCCACCTTCCTCTCAAACTGTCCTTATTCGTTCATCCCTTTTTCCTTCTCTCTCTCCTCTTTTTTTCTACTTGTGTCCTCTCTCGTAATGTTTCTTCTCCTCCTCCCCCTCTTCCTCCTCCTTCTCTTCTTCCTCTCTCTCTCTCTCTCTCGCTCTCTCGCTCTCTCTCTCTCTCTCTCTCTCTCTCTCTCTCTCTCTCTCTCTCTC
>NW_022280032.1:13209505-13211547 GCF_004355925.1 Anarrhichthys ocellatus
CTCTCTCTCTCTCTCTCTCTCTCTCTCTCTCTCTCTCTCTCTCTCTCCAGATGGGTGGCAGAGAGTAGCAGCTTGCTGTGGTCAGGACAATTATTTACATAATTATGATCTCCCACTTAACCACATGATCCCTTACCTGGGTGTGGGCAATTAAAGCCAGCATCATAATGCAGATTATTCAAATACAGTCGGAAGCGGAACATGGCGGCGAGAGATCACACATGTGCAAACACGTGCCCTGTAACTGTGTGTGTATGTGTGTGCGCGCTGTTAATGTGTGCGTGTCAATGTCTACATGTGTGTGCAACAGAATGTAGGAACATGTTTGACAGCTTCTTGATTTGTTAATTGTGTCTTTTTTCTTGCTGTCCATAAACTGTCTAAATGTCAGACATCAGATCACAGCTGATCCAATAAAGCTCAGACTGAATTTTATCGGAATTAAATGGTCAGTTCACCCAAATCCCCGTCTAAAGATACATTTTTCTCTCACTATGGCTTTGGTTTTATGAGACATCCACCCCACGCACCCCGATTACAAAGTGTATGGAAATATGTTCGCGGTTAAAATCATATTATGTCATGGATACTGGACGCTAGAACTCTCTGTCAGCATTTTTAACTAAAACCAAATGTTGTTCAGAAAAACTGCCCACGGTAAGGGTATCTGAATCGATAGCTTAGTATCTATGCGACAAATAGTCTTGTTTTGAGTATTGATTCTTGCTTCAATAGGATCAATACACAAAACCTATACATTTGAGCACATAAACACTCTGCTTAGCCTCTTTGTTGGGTGCATCCATCAACTCATTGGTTTAGAGAAGACACATAGTAAACAGTTTTCGTTAATTATCATTCAAGACTGTCCTGTCTTTTAACATGCATGCTATTATGTAATTAAGAAAGGATAACATTTCAATAAAAAGCTCAATATTTGTCTAATCATGGTGTTAATGAAATGTATTCAGAATCAGAATTAATTATAATTTTATTTAAATATAAATTATAATTTTAATAAATTAGTAGTTAATGATGCACTGGTGTTACTACAGATTGAATCTTAATTCTGTGGTATCTCCCCCTCTATTCCAAAGTGAAGTCTGTGGATTACCGGGAGAAACGGAATGTTGTTTCTCAAAAGAGTTGAGATTTACAAATGTAATTTTTCAGTGTTGTGAGCATCAACAACAAAATTCACCTCCATTGTAATGGAGTGACAGCTTACGATTCAGGGAAGGATATACTAAATAAAATGAAACATATCTGCATGGCTAGACAATACTAAAGGGAAATGAGAATATATGTTTTTGTTTTTTCATTTTGGTGAACTGACCCTTTATAGTCAGACTATATTTGTGTTGCCTGCTTGTTTTTAAAAACAAGATCCAGAGGGGTTAATGAGTTGAAGAGGGTAGGTCACCCTGTGTGCGCGTGTGTGTGCATGTGTGTGCGTGTGTGTCTGTGTGTGTGCGTGCATGCATGCGTGGGTGTGGGTGTGTGTGCAAGTTCACTGAGAAGCTGCTAACATGGTGCGGTCAGGTGGCAGACAGAGCCATGGCCCTTGGTGATCAACAGGCTCTTCAGTGAAGTGCCGTCATTAATTTTGTGTGTCTGTCTGTGCGTGTGTGTGAGAGAGAGAGAGAGGACCACATGACATCCCTCCTGGCTGGAGCACCTTGGCACCTCACTAGCCAGGCATGTGCAAGCACACATCTGCATTATGAAGCATACATGCCCAGTCTGGTGGTTATTGCCATCTAACTGTTGTTAACCAGCTCTCTGCAGAGGCCCCTCGCTACACACACACACTCACACTCACATACTCACTGACACATTCAATCAATTATGTTTTGACATGGTTCATGAACATGCAGATGGTGCAGGACCAGCGGGGGCAGAGGGGTATCTGTACTCTCTCTCTCTCTCTCTCTCTCTCTCTCTCTCTCTCTCTCTCTCTCTCTCTCTCTCTCTCTCTCTCTCTCTCTCTCTCCCTCTCTCTCTCTCTCTCTCTCTCTCTCTCTCTCTCTCTCTCTCTCTCT
>NW_022280032.1:13211557-13215022 GCF_004355925.1 Anarrhichthys ocellatus
CTCTCTCTCTCTCTCTCTCTCTCTCTCTCTCTCTCTCTCTCTCTCTCGCTCTCCTCCAGTGCTCAGTCCTGTATATGATTGCCTATATTTGTGTGTGTGTGTGCGTGTGTGTTAAGGAGTCCACCGCCCACCTCCCTGTAAAAGATATTAATGCTGGCAAATTTTAGCTGCTGTATTTTCATTTGGCTAATCCTCCTGCCATCTGCTCGTTATCATACAACGCGCTGCTTATTACAATTTTACTGTGAATGTTAGCGTATGTGTGTAATTTGAGCATGTGCATGTCTGTGTGTGTGTGTGTCTGCTCTGCAAAATGTGTGCATGTGTGGAGTGTGAGCTATACCAGGAGTTGTCGTTATCACCTCGGGTCAAAATCTGCTGGCATTTATCCCAATCTCCTTCGTTCAGTGAGCAGTCAGGCTGCATGCACACCTGTGTGTGTGTATGAATGTGTGAGTGTGTGTGTGTGTGTGTGTGTGTCTGTGTGTGTGTGGATCGTGAGCAACTAGGAGTTGTCGTTATCACCTCGGGTCAAAATCTGCTGGCATTTATCCCAATCTCCCTCGTTCAGTGAGCAGTCAGGCTGCATACGCCTGTGTGAATGTATATGTATGTGTGGGTGTGTGTGTGTGCGTGTGTGTGTCGTGTGTGTATGTTGCGTGTGTCAGGTGTGTGTGTGTGTGAATGTGTGCTTGCATGCGTGTTCTCACATCAAAGCTTATTGCTTGTTCTAAATGAATGTAAACATCACAGAGCATGAATATTTGCCTGTATGAGTGTGTGTTGGTGTGTGTGTGTGTGTGTGTGTGTGTGTGTGTGTGTGTGTTAGTGTACATGTGCTTTAAGTGAATCTTCTGTTAATTAAGAGCTCATTAGTAACACCAGCTCTTTGACCAATTAGGGTGGCTTGCTTACTTGCTCACTTGTTTGTTTTCTGGTTGAGACATTACCAAGCATATTGTTTTATTCATTCCTTTTCTTTTACACCTCGTCTTTGGGTTTATTTCCCCTGTCTCTCTAGGATAGAAAACATAAAAAATTGATTAGGGTTGTTTTGCACTTTATTCTTTTTTTCTTGGCAAGAGAAAGTCGCACACCTCCCACATGATGTGTGCTTGTATGTGTGTGTATGTATGTGTGTGTGTGCGTGTGGTTTTTATCTCCTTTGTGTTATCAAGCTGTTGTCATGGTCTTTTATTCATCTCATTAATAACAGTGCCCTTGAGGTGGAGCACTGCGACCCTGCATTCGTCGGCACACGCTAGTGAGCACAAACATGAACACGCAGATGCAGACGCACAAAAACACACACACACACACACACACACACACACACACACACACACACGTACACACAATTAACAGCAGAAGAGAGCCTGACAGCAGCTTCCGTTGAGGCAGCATTCATCTCAGCCCCCATTATGAATACACTTACAAACATACAGAATGGAAATAAACACATACACTTGTGTGTGCCAGGAGCTTCTCCACCCACTAAAACGTATACATATACACACACACACACACACACACACACACAGAACACCTTGTGTCCTACTTAAAATAAAGACTCAAAAGCAGAGATTGAATTCTGGCTCCTCCTCAGCACAGAGCCTGACGTACGAAGCACAGCCCACCTGACATCTTAACCAAGGTAAAATGAAAGACAAGGAGGTGTGAAATAAGAGGGATGCGGAAAACCACGCAAAAAAATTGGAAAGAGAGAGAGTCACTTTAAGGGATATTGATGCACCACTAAGGTATCCTCAATCAGTGGAGGCTCTCGGGAGGTTTTAGTCTGTCTGTTACACAAAACAACTGGCCATGCAAGACATCACTAGACACCACTATGTGCTGATTTTTGTTTTAATTCATAATTTTCTGCTCAATTTAGTCTTTAGTCTTTCTCCCTTTTGCTCAATGGCACTTCAGCAGTTCTCTGAACGATCACATGCACTCTGCAAGTCAGTTGAGGTCATTACTCTTCTGCAGTAAGAAACAAGTATTTATTTGTTTAAGTAGAACTGCTGCTGCTGTGCAACGCAGTAAAAATATTTAGAGTGAAGTTATGAAATGCCACACTCACAGTACGGCAGCCTTAAGCTGAGTGAGAAGTGTGTGGATAGCACATATCGTGTGTGTGTGTGTGTGTGTGTGTGTGTACGTTCATGTGACATCTGCCATAAATCACAAGCCACAGTGTCCTTGTTGCTATAACACATATCATAGAAATCAATGCAGAGGTCAAGTCGAACACAGCTACCCAACCCCCGAAAATACCACAGCAGCCAATAAATATGGCAGGCTAATACACGCGTCAACGACCCGGCTCTCTCACCATATTGACTCGCCACGTATAATGTGTGTGAGCATGTGAGTGAATGCATGTATGGACAGAAAAACACAAATGTCACTGAGTGTGTGTTCATTCTTCATGCGGATGTTTGAGCCGATTTCGACCTGGTGACATTGTGAGGACTGGAGATGAACTATCTCAGCCTGCTGGGCATCAATATAGTATTAAAGGACAAATCTGGTGATTTATTCCTTATTTTTCCTATTGTCTGGGTGACACGTCCCTTCATTGTGATGAACACTGTAGTTTTATTCTGAATGAATCAAACATACACTGTCCTACTGCTGTAAATTACCTCTCCAGGAACAAATGTCCCAAAATGCACTTACTCACCCTTGAGTAACATTTGTTAACAAGCAAAAAGTATATGTTTTGTCCTCAATAGTAACAAATAAGCTCTGAGCTGAGTGCCACAGACCGGTTAAGGAAGTGACAAAGCATTGAGAGATGGACTAACACAGGGTTGGTTTTGTTCTTTTAGTGGCATTTGTTGACAACAACAAAAATACAGAATATCGCCCGCCTTATCCTTTAAAAACAGTAAGAGATGATTTTGTTTATTTCATAACTTGCAGACTCCCAGCAGCCTTGATGCACCTCCTCATGGGAATACATTCCGATTTCAAAAAATAACATTTTGAAAAGACATTTGTAACAAGTCACTGAGGGAAAACAGTAAACTGCTGTAATGTGTGCGGCGCACATCACCGGGGGGTCCAGAGAGTGAGAGATAGTAAAATGCCACTTTCTTTTCCTTGTGATACCATGTTAAGGTCACAGTGTGCTCTGGGTAACAACGTGTGAATGCAGCACTCACACGCACACACACCTACACATAGGTGTGTCTGTCATGTCTCCTCATACATTTATTTTTTTTTTTATTTTTAAATGATTTTATGATAGATTTACATGTAGATAATATGTATCATTAACCTGATTTTCTATTGCTGCTTCTAATCTCCATTCCTGTCTCATCCTTACTCTGCTCCACTCCTTCTACCCTGACTAATCACATAGTAATCACTCCAAACGCACACACACACACACACACTCACACACACTCACACACACACACACACACACACACACACACACACACACACACACAC
>NW_022280032.1:13215032-13222829 GCF_004355925.1 Anarrhichthys ocellatus
ACACACACACACACACACACACACACACACACACACACACACACACAGAGAGACACACACCCTTTACCCCTCACCCCCTACATTGTCAAATGATCATTGAGGAGCGAGCGTGTGGCTGACAGTGTCTCCACAGCAACGGCAGTTAGGACCAGGAGGGGGGCTGGGGCATCTTCCAGTGTGTGAATGATGAGAGCGCACTCACACCCACACATACACACACACACACACATACACACATCTATGAGGGTGCCAGCTATGATAAAAAAAAACTTTTACACACACATGCATAAAAACACACTCATGCACACTGACGTTGAAAAGTACACACGCTACACGGACATTAAGCGAGACCTAGGAAACTGAAAAAAAGAGGATGAAAGCGAGAGTGGAGGGGAGGGTGGGGAGAGGAGGAGAGGGGAGAGGAGAGGTTGCTTCCTGGAGAGATTTTCTTCTTCCGCTCGTTTACATGCACGCGCAGAAACACACACACACATACACACACACACAAATATACAAACAATGACAAAGCACCACATAATCACTCTGATTCAATCATTTATGAAAGCAGATGTATAATTCAAAAACCAGCATGAAAGATTCACAAGGCAAAGAACATTGTTTAATCTGCCCTCCGCCCTCTAATTCCCCCCATCAACCCCTCCCTCTCTGCTTCTCTCTCTCTCTCTCTCTCTCTCTCTCTCTCTCTCTCTCTCTCTCTCTCTCTCTCTCTCTCTCTCTCTCTCTCTCTCTCTCTCTCTCTCTCTTTTCACCTTTTGCCACAGCAGGTTTTTAATCATCGACCACAGTCTGGCCCAGACAACTAAAAGGTCAGAGATCAGGGTTAAGGGTCGGGGTAAAGACACGTCGGGAAGGTCTGCCTTCATGCCTTCAAACATTATCATTCACATCACTTCCCTTTACTGCTAAAAGGTACGAAAACCTACTTCCCACATCCTTTCTTTCCTCCTCACCTTCTCTTCTTCACGCTGCCTTTTCACTGACCTCTCCCTCCCCCTGCTTTCTGTTTTTCGGTGTTGTTCTGTCATGCTGCCATCAGGCATGTTTAAGCACCTTTCTCAGGTAACCTTACACCTGTCCCCACACTGACACTGGCTGCACTCTCTTCTATATCACACAGTTGCCTGAAAGACTGCAGACAATAGACGTTCAGGCTGTTTGGCTGAAGCAGCTAAAGCTCACAGCAGAGGA
Organism: Anarrhichthys ocellatus; assembly: GCF_004355925.1. NCBI lineage: Eukaryota > Metazoa > Chordata > Actinopteri > Perciformes > Anarhichadidae > Anarrhichthys > Anarrhichthys ocellatus. The sequence goes on from NW_022280032.1 coordinate 13,216,242, forward strand.
GAGACAAACCAGACAGTCAAGCAAATAAAAACCACACAACCCTTACAGATCAACCTTCAGTACGACACATTGTTCTTTCATTTAGGGACAACACCTCACTTTGTTTCTCAATTATTGATTAAACTGTAGATTATTTTCGTAATGAATTAATTGTAGATGTCAGAAAACAGAAAATGCTCTTCACAATTTCCGAAAGCTCAAGTTGGTTTATTGAAAAAGATGGCCCTCCAACAGTCCCCAAAATATTCAGATTAATATCATTGAAGACTATGAATCCTGGCAAATATTGTCATTTTAAAAGCTGGAACTAAAGTGTTTTTGCTTTAAAAACGATTCATGGATTTTAAAAGTATTTTGCCAATGCATTTTCTGTGGGTTGACTAATCAATTAAGATAATTGACTCATCGTTTCAGCTCTGTTGCATTTCAAGTTGGAATTTTGGTCCACCGTTTAGGCCACATTCAAATTTTAAAAAGATCCAAAGGTCTCCCAACGATTTTGAGAAAACTATAGCAAAACAATACATTCAAGATTTAATTAAGAGTGTACACAGATACGTTGAAGAAAATATCCACATTGTAGATATAACATTCACAATATAGCAAAAAAGAATGCAATATATCTTTGCACTGCAAGCAAATGTTATTTTGGCTGAAAAAATAAATCCTACTGGAAATATTAACAATAACAGCTGTGGGGAAATCATGTTGCTTGCTCTTTTTGTTTAAGAATAATCAAAATGATGAATTCATAACAAAATATTTGTAACAGCTAGAGAGGCACAGGGTAACTCTCCTTACCTGGTAGAAGACCATAAATCAATGTGACATCACACAAGCTATTAATTATGCGCTGAAAGAATGATTGAATGAAAGGGAAATTCACTCTCTGCAGCCATGTGGCCAGCATACAGTTTGACAGCACAGATACCAGCACAGAGTGTCCACAGAAAAAATGTAAGACTGCATAAAAGTGGTCTTACCTGGAAGGTAGAAGTGTGGAGTCTTTAAACCAAACATGGTCCTGTATCACTCCTTCATTGACTGAGAGAAGAAGAGACTACAGAAGGCAGGGAGGGGGGATCGGGCTGTAGTCAGCCGGGTTAAGGAGCTCGTTGTTGATGTAAGTCATCAGACGGCTCCCTCCTCCGGCTCTCTCTGGGCCCTGCGGGTGCGAGGAGGGAGGAGGGGAGAGGTCAGCTTCTGTCTACCTCCCTCCCCTCCTCTTCACCCTCTGGACTGAACCCGTGTAGAGCGAGGAGGTGGAGGGATCAGAGGGAGACAGGGAGGTTGAAGACACAGAAGTACAGCGATAGAAAAAGAGAAAACGAGGAGAAGAAAAAACGCTCCACAAGCTGAGGATGGGTGAAAGTCTGCTCATGCCATCTTTAACTGAGGAGCTCGCCTGAGAGGGAGAGCCTCTGAGAGAGTTGGGAGGGTGACAGGGAGGATAGGAAGAAGAGGGGGGAGGGAGTGAAGGAAAGAGAGAGTAGAGAGAAAGAGAGAGAGTGTTCAGCCGGCGTCCTCTCCTTTTTTTTTAGTCCTGCGCTTTGTAATCCCTTCCTTGTTATTCATTCAGCGGCCTCTTGCTCGTTTGCTGTATAATGATCTGTTTTTCTGTGCCTCTGTTCTCTTTTCTGTCTCTATTCTTGCTTTATCCTCCCTCCTTTGCCTCAGTCCCACCACTGACTGCTCAGCTCATCGAGCACAGAAGAGGAGGAGGAAGAGGAGGAGGAGGGAGAGAAAAGAGGGAGGGATGGAGGAAGGAAAAAAGAGGGGAGGAGAATCATAAGATGGATGAGTGAGGGAGAGATGAATGAGTTTATGTGAGTGTGTGGGGCACCCGTGTTTGTGTGTGTGTGTGTGTGTGTGTGTGTGAAATAGAAAGAGAGGAGGAAGGATGATTTAGTTGGCATGTGTATATGTGTGTGTGTGTGAGAGAGAGAGTAAGTGAGTAAAAAGAGATTGAGAGAAAGAGGGAGGAAGAGAGGCGAGAGAGTGTTGATGCAGTTCTCATTATCAGTAGATTGGACTGGTGCCTGAGTGACAGCTGATTCATCATGGGAGAGAGAGGAAGGGAGAGTGAAGGGGAAAAAAAGTGTGTGCGTGTGTGTGGAACAAGGAGGAAGGGGGGGTTAAAACCTGCCCTTAAGCATCTGCTTCATTCAGATCTCCTCCTCTCCTCCTCTCTTTTTCGTCCTCTCCTCATTTTCAGCCTCCAGTCCTGAAAATCAACAGTCTGCTGCTTTGGATCGCAGACATGCTGCTGCATACCGTGATGTGACCAGCATAACTGTATCATCCACACACCCACACATACACATAGCCCCAAAACCGGTCACATGCTGCCATTGATTAGACAGGCCTCATATGTCTGACACATCACGTTAGCCGGGCTTTCCATCAATTACTGTCCACTCTTGGCGAGCTAACATCCCATCTACTGTCACTGAGACCCAATTCTTTCACAGCCACGTTAGAGCTGGATCCCGAAACTGCTGCCGACACACACACACACACAGCACCAAACCAAGCTGTATCACAGGGGAATGATATCCCATCAGGGGCAATTATCTGAGGTGGTTCTGTGGTGTCCTACTCGTTGGTGGTATAACGGCAACGGAGACGTTTTTGTGCGTCTTTTTGCTGCTTGTGGTTTTTTGTCTTTCTGTGTCCATGACAGCCCGGAGGAACCTGGCTGCTCTATCACTGTCTTCATCTCTATACAGTAGCCCTCATTTGTCTCTGTCATTTCCCCTCTCACACATATGGTACATCCAGCCACATAGCCACACAGTGTGTTCTGTTGCATGTACACACATTCAAGTCTAAGAATGTAGATGAGCACAGACATGTTTTTGAAATTGAGATAATATTTTCTTTCTCAGTTTCTCTCTTTTCCCATTTCCTCTCAATTTTTAGTCTTCTTCGTTTTTATCTCCCTATTTTACAAGTATTCTCTTTTATTTCCTTCCCTTCTCTTCCTCATCTCTGTGAGTTGTGAGGAGGAAGTGTGCTGGTGATCTCAGAGGGTCTCACGGAGATATCTATAACCCCGTCTGTCACCGCCGATTCAATGAAGAGAGACTGCTGCAGGACACACTATATTTACAAAAGCACAGATGTAAACAAAGACACGCAGAAGGACACATTCACACAAACACAAACCCTCACTCGTGCATATACATGCACAATCACAAACACACGCACACACACACACACACACACACACACATACACAGAGACTGATCAACAGCTGTGGGAGCAGTTGTGAAACATCAGCGAAACCACAAACTGGCATGTGGGGTAGACTGGAGAGAAGAGATAAAGAATACTAAGGAAACAGTAAAGAGGATGAAGAGGTGGTGGTGGGTGTGAGGAAAAGAGGGGAGTTGAAGCGGGTGAGTGTGTGTGTGTGTGTGTGTGTGTGTGTGTGTGTGTGTGATGAAGAGGATGGTTGTCATAAAAAATATGTTTTTTTTCTGTCAGTTTCTTGCAATCACATCTCAATCTAAATCATCAATTTGTTATTTATGTCTTTCTTTCTGTATGATCAGCCTAAACACACACACACACACACACACAAACACACACACACACACACACACACACACACACACACACAAAGACATCCGCCAACACTCTGCAAACACCCCTGACCTCTGAGGTCGAGACAGTCGAGACCCTTTGGCCCCCGGGGGTCACGCTCTGCCGCACGGAGCCGGGTCGTCGGGGTCAAGAGAGGAGGAGGGCCAACAAACACACAGCACGATGTGTGATGATTACAGACAACAGCCAATAACGAGCGTCCACTTCTGACCTCATTGCCGTGGAAACGTGAGGGAATGTCTGTCACCGAGGGAGCAGTCTAACTCAATCTATCACCGAACGGTGACGGAGGGGGAAAGAAGAAGAGATGTGGTCAATGAAATACCAGCTTCACCCATCCCTCAGCTTTCCTTTTCCTTATGGGCTCTTGTTCTGTCTTGAAAACAGAAGAGCCCCCCTCCCCCGTCCTCCTCTCTTCTCTCCTGCCTGGCTCTTTCTCTATCATTTGCCTGTCTGATGCATGCTGTGGCAGAAGAAGAGCTGACACCCTGGTCTCAGCAGCAACCAGGGGCTGCCATCAGCACTTAAACACTTTCTCTCTCTGCTGCTTCCCCCTTCTCTCCCCAGCGTGCATGCAGCACTCTGGCTGCTGACAAGTAACACAGAGAAGATGACAAATAAACGGAGAGAAATGATGGGGGGGGGGGGGGGGGGGGGAAAACTGAGAAAGCCCTCCTCCATCTTTCCCTTCCCCTCTTGTGTTCTCTACACACCCTCCCCTCCTCATCTCAGCCCTGGTGAGGTCACTGACCCCGAGTGAGTGAGCCTCATTACCCAGTCACTCTGTATCCATTCACATAGGAGGGGGGTGTCTATGTATATGTGTAAATATGTGTGTGTGCGTGTGTGTGTGTGTGGGTGTGTGTGTGTGTGTGCTCAGGATTATGTGTTTAGGAGACGAAATGTATATTATTTGTCATTCCTGAAGTCCCTTTGGCAGTTCCGGAAAAGACGTTAAAGGAGACGACAGAGGACGGGTGTCATCGCCAGAGAGGCACTGAAAGATTAAAAGATGGTGGATCGAGGATGAGTAGAACGGAGGGGAGATGGATGGGGATGGATGGTGGGATGTGGAGAGGGTGGAGGGGTAGGGGGTGGCTTGTGTTGGATCAAAGATAATTGTCAGCGGAAGTCATTATGCACATATTGTACAGAGAAACCCGAGGACGCTTCTTTCAAACGATCCCTCTCATCATTTCTCCTCTCCTCTTCATCATCCTCTCGGTGTCTTCCATACCATCAGGGATTTAATTGGACACTGATGGGTTCACTGTGACCTCAAGAGAGGGAGAAAAATGAGTTAAAATTGCTGGGACAGGAATTGTTGGGTACATGAAACCGAATCCACATCACCATCAGCATTAGACTTTTATAGAAACACTTACAAATGATCCAAAAGGCAGCACAATCACATTATGACATGGCCTCAGACGTTCAGTAATATCATCCTAAACAGCAGTCTTACTGAGGTTTGGACCGCGATGGCGGACTTGGTCTCTGTGTCTTTGTCTATGTGGTGCACACTGTATACTTGTGATGGTGTCAGCTTCCATATGAGTGCAAGCAAATGAGGATGAAATAGGAAGGAAGTATGTGTTTCTACAGCCCCCCCCCCAACCTCAACTTCAGCCCCCAAGCTGGACTCAGGCTGTCTGGTGCCTGCCTGGCCACGAAACTGTCCTGAACACGGCATTCAGGCATGCTCACATTGACATGTGTTACCAGTTGAAGCCCTGAATCAGCACACACACATAAGCTGACGTCCCACCACAGCATGCAGAGCAGCATAAATCAAGACTGTTAATGGTCCTGAGCCACAGGGCTTCACTGTACTTCTCCACCCCTTCAAACTCTCTCTCTCTCTCTCTCTCGCTCTCTCTCTCTCTCGCTCTCTCTCTCTCTCTCTCGCTCTCTCTCTCTCTCTCTCTCTCTCTCGTGTCCATCTGTCCGTTTGCAAATATGAGCAGAGCACAGTGACATACTGAGTGGGAAATTCCTGCTGGTGTGACATTCGGTCTGGTGAGAGTGTGTTTCTGTTGGTGTTCCTGTGCATGTACATAAAGCAGTGTATATGTATGTCGGCATATGTACACAGAGTATGTACAACTGATTATTTTATGCTTGTTTCTCTTCATAAGAAAAAATTTACATAATATGTCCTCTGGTACAACTGAATGTTTTTAAATGATATGAAGAGAATTATTTCTGAGTTGATTTTTAATAAGGTCATTTTTGAAATTCAAATGATCTGTCTGTCTGTCTGTCTGTGTGTCTGTCTGTACAAATTAAAGAAAGAATGGAATAAATAAGTTAAGAAACATAATAATTGCTTCCATTTTGGTGCCGGGTGACAGACAGCGCTCTCCACCAGCATCATTATCAAAACAACGAATGATTGAATATCTTTTAGAAAAATGGTGTTCCTGTTCTGGCAGCTTGCGGTGGACCAACACCTCACTGAGACACTAAAACAAACTGATTTTTGAATGTGCACTGCAGTAATTCACAGGAGAGGGACTTTAAAGTAGGGTGGTAGGGGCGTCCTGGTGGATTGATGGTGAAGACACATACCACCAAATCACCATTCACTACAGCACTTGCTATTAGATAGCAAAACTTCATGATTAAAAAAAAGTTAGTTAGTGTTTTTACTTCGTCATTGTGACTTAGTTTTGTCCATATCCATAATTTTACAGAAACTCTCTTCTTAAGTTCAAATCTTTTAACTTGTTAACTGTAATATCTGTAAACATTGCAGTTCCCACAGGCTGAATAATACCCTCTGTGATTAAGTTAATTTGGTGGAGTGCCCCTTTAATTTGTTACCCATTCTTATCTATCTATCTGTCTGTCTGTCCTGTCCATCTGTCCATTTGCAAGTATGACACACACTGAGTGGGAAATTAGCCTGTTGCTGTGACATTGGTGTTCAGTGTGTGTGTGTGTGTGTGTGTGTGTGTGTGTGTGTGTGTGTGTGTG
>NW_022280032.1:13222839-13246397 GCF_004355925.1 Anarrhichthys ocellatus
GTGTGTGTGTGTGTGTGTGTGTGTGTGTGTGTGTGTGTGTGTGTGTGAGAGAGAGAGAGAGAGAGAGAGAGAGAGAGAGAGAGAGAGAGAGAGATGTGTGTGTGCCTTTGTTTGGCCCCGCTCTGTCTACCCAGATGGTGATATCTAGTGATTATCTCTGTATGCATCTCCTCCTCCATCCTCTCGGCCAGTCAGGTCCCGCCCTCGACATGCCACCATCCGTGGTGCCACATCGATTACGCTCCCCTGGGAAACAAAACCCCCTCCCCCCCCCCATGACCAACGTCACATGAGCAGAGCTACATAGCAGAGTTTTGAACGTCTCTCAGCATATTTCCTGGCCCTGGCCTGGCCACCGAGGTGACACCCGACCTCTGACCCGGCTTCTAAGCCTCTAAATTTACGTCTGTCCCTTCTGATGCTTTCTGACCTCAAAGGATCATAAATCACTGCCTCAGACTCAGACTGAGCCTCAAGACATTTTGCCTCAATGAAATTCAATCAGAATAGACATTTTCTCTGAATGACTTTAACAATACATCTTACGCTCTTGTCTAATTCTTTTGAGGATCAAGGAAGGGAGAGGGGAGGAGACAAAACTGAAGTGTAAATAAATAGAGGAATGTGTGTTGTGTTATTCATAAAGACATAAGAGGTAGACCAGAAGTTTCATGTTGATTCATCAGCCACTGTTGTCATTACAGTGATTAAATATAATAAACTCAAGGTTAATTTCATCAACTTTCTCCAGATCTTTTAATTGGATCCTAAGGCCATAAGTCATGTAATTACTAGAGCAGCAACGATTAGATGATTAATCAATTAGTCAATCGTGGTGGCCCAACACCTTACTGAGACACTAAAACACGCAATTTTTAAGCTGCACTTCAAATCAAACTTGTAACCTCTGTCTCTGTTTTATAGTGATTTTCTCCTGTTTCCTGAGTAAGGACCTAAGAGCTGACCTCAGATTTAAAGGCCCAGTGTGTAAAATGTAGTGGCATCTAGTGGTGAGGTTGCAGATAGCAACCAACAACATGACCCTCCGCTCACCCCTCCCTGTCCAAGCATGTTGAAGAACTAAGGAATTAGGTTTCACTTTTGTTTACATGTCAGGTCTTGTTGCACAGATTCATTAAAAATGTAAAAATACATACAGTAACAAGCGTAGTTTGAGTATCCTTCACTTCACCTGGTTCACTTTACCATAGCGGCCTCTCTGCTTGCATCTCGTGTGTGTGTTTGCGTCTATGTGTGTGTGTAGTTGGAGGAGCTCAGGCCCGACAGAGAGAGCAGAGCAAATGCCCACTGCAACGTGACAATAAACTACATCAAACCATTAAAAAGTACTAATAAAAAGCACCAGTAACGTTGGTTTAATAACGGGTTTCAGAACGCATCTCTACCTTCACATAAAACAATGTAAGGCTCTCGCTAGAGTCAGTGTCCGTTCTGGGCTGCTGTAGAAACATGCCGATACAAGATGGCGGTCCCTGTGGAAGACAAACCGCTCCCTAGGAAGATATAATAGGCTTTTTCTAAGCTAACGAAAACCCTACAATTCGTAGTTTCAGGTGATTATACAGTGATTAAAACATAGTCATGAATATTATATTCCATTCCTGCCAATTAATCCCCCTAAATATTACATACTGTTCCTTTAAGATTACATTTTGTCTTTAGGGACACATAACTATTATCGCTCATTGCTCTTAATTGCTTTAAATAATAGTATCTTTATTGTAGTTGAAAATAATGTTTTCCTGTTATAAAGAAAATCTAATTAAACTCAGTATGTAACCAGCCAGGGGATGCACTGATTGGATAACAAAAGGTGTTGTATGTGCAGAATGTTGTTCATCATTATATGTATTCTGATGTATTTTTAATGCTTTGTTTTTTATATATTTCTTTAATTATCATTGTAAAGATATGTAAAGATATTCCCACCTCCAGTGTGTTTCATCATTCCCTTGCTAAGAATCCACAATGAAGGTTAGTTTGCTTACCAACATGTTTCGAATTTACTGTAAATTTCCAATGGAGGTATTAGACATTTTGGTCCTCATACTGTGTCATGATTTTCAGCAAATCACAGCTTTGCCTTCTGGGATGTCTGACATGCTGGTGTGTGTGTAACCGGTGCTGTCACTTGTCAGTCAGCTGTCACTTAATATCTTGCACTGCTGAATTAAAACACCGAGGAAAGACTGAGAAGAATTTCTATTGAGGGAAAGCAGGTTTTTAAACATTTTATGAAGTTATTCAGATGTTTCATATGACGGTGCTCTTGAGGGAAATCCTGGCAGTCTGCACTAACTAACCAGATCAAGGATTATTCTAGCTCCACTGCTAACACACACACACACACACACCTTTACACACACATCCACAGACACACACACATGCACATCCATATTACCTGGGGGGTCCGAGCTGCCCCTCTACAGGCCTTCACCCCACATGCTCATCTCAATTAATCACCCAACAAAACAGATGTCAGGAACAAAGGAACAATCCCCAGGCTGTGGGGTATGGGGGGGGGGGGGGGAGAAGTGTGCGAGGAGAAGGAGGGGTGGAAAAGCAAAGGGAGGATGAAGATAGGAAAAGGGAGAAGGAAGTGTCAGTGCATTTAGTTCTGAGTGGTTTGTACGAAGCAGGTGATTGGAGGTTGAAGGGGCAGCTAGAGTGGGATGTGTTAGCTGTGTATGTGCTTGAAGCCCAATGCTACTGTTACTGTACAACACAAGATGAAACTGTAAAAGAAAAGGAAAAAAAAGAAGTCACGATGTAAGAGGGGGAGAGAGTGAGAGACGGCGAGAGAGTGAGAAAAACAACAAAGCCCTGGAGATGAAAGACAGTCTACAAAACAATGGATACAAAATAATGCTCTGCGGTGTGCAGAAATAGAGCAAAGATTGAAAACCTGCCAAGATAAAGACAAAGCCCCGCTTTTGAACTGTCACTTCACCGCGATACTGTCAGAAAACGAATGGCAATCTTGACAGGTTTCAGCTGCTTTGAAAGAGGCAGAATCATATTTTATTCACAAACGCATATTTTATGGCTTTTATAGCAAAGATCGTAACCTGTTGTTAAGCACTGAATTCTTGAATCCTGTGCTAAATTATTGACATCTACATAATGTACAATTGGATAGAGGAGGTGGGGAGTGGGCCAAGGAGGGAGTGAAAGAGGAGGAAATAGGAAAGAAAGAGGAGGGAGGGTTGGGAGAAAAAGAGGGGGGTTAGCTGCAGGGGGGAGGAAATGCTGGGAGAACTGAAATCTCTATAACATGTACTCTGTTTTTACATAAATCCATGAAAAACAACACACAGTCTGCAGTCTGACCATTACAGAGAAAGCCATAAATCTACTGGTATTATCTCTTCACTGTTTCTCTTCTTCCATCCACCCATCCTTCTTGAGCAGCAGCCTCTCTTTCTGTCTGCCTGTAGAGCGTGAACAGTGAGAGTTACAGCTCGCATCAATAACAGGCAGATAACGGCCCAGTCCTCAGTCTTCAAGCACAGCCTTAAATCACATCAGCCCTGGAGGGAAGCAAATGCAGAGAAAGAGGAGGAGAGGGGAAAAGCTTAGCACTTAAAAGGCGCGCTGCAACTACAACAACAGTGCAGCGCCGGTAAAATACACACAAGTGGAGTAGAGCCGGGGACAGATATACAAGAATGCATTAATTTATGCAGCATAAAAACAAGGCTCTGTGTTGTAACTGAGAGTTCACACACTGAGCAACACGCCGAGGGAGGAGAGAAAATGACACACAATGAGTGAGAGTGTGTGTTTGTGTGTGTGTGTATATTTGCATATGTGTCACTGCAGGTCTTCAGGCCCGTTTTCTGTATGTTTGGATGACAGCAGCACATTACCGAGCTGCAGTACAGGATATGAAAAAGCACTCAATGAAGCGCTCCATCCCACTGGCAGCCATTGATCCACAACACTCTGGGAGACTCCAGTTGTAGGTATTGAACTGATACACACAAATACACACAAGCGCTTGTGTTTTAAAGATGATTCAGTCTGATCACAACTTGGGCCTTTCTTTTTTTTTGAGATAATTTTGCCCTTCACTAAAGTGAAACAATAACACAGTTCTCACCAAGTTATCAGCAGAGATCTGGATACATCACGCACTGAAAAGAAGTCAGACAAAAAAAACTTCAGATGAGCACATAGGTCGGAAACCAACACCCTGGTTTGTGATAAATAAATAAAAATAAAGGCACACTGTAAAATTACATTCACTGTACGTTTCTGGATCAACTTTGACCCACCGTACTTGCCATAGTTTTGCCCACAGACAATTGTCCTCTGCAAATGTGAGATTACCAACGTTTCAGGTGCCAGCCCAGCCGCAGTCATTTCCAGTTTCAACCAAAGTGGTTTTGGTCAGTGGCTCCCTATTCTCAAATAATATAATTATGTGATTTTGTGTCTTACTGAAGACTATTTTTGCCATCACTTCCTGTCACATCGCCAACTAAGATACCAACTTTTAAATGAAGTAGGTCATCAAAGTAACCAGTTTGTCATTACCATCTTTCAGCAGATACCAGAACCAAGAATCTGCCAATAAACTGGTCCACAGCAACATTGTTGATATATAAACGTTTGGGAGCCCCTGGTTTAACTAATCTAGATAATCGTTTACATCTGACTACTCCTGTTTATAGCCCCATCAAACGCTGGTGTAGAGATTTTGTGCCATGTTGGCAGATCTCAGCAACTTGTTTCTGAGTAAAATGATATGACCGCTGACAGTTAAAGCTGAGAAAACCCTAATTTGTAATCTACCAAAATCAACCCTATAGTCGAAACCTTCATTTTAGCTCAGGAGGTCATCCAATCCTTTGCATCTTTAATTCACCCCTCCTCCATTTTTTTGTGCCTCCATCTTAATTTTGCCCTTTTTTTCGCTCTATCACTCACACACACACCTCTACACCTCAACCCACATCCCACGCATCACTCCTCGTTTGTCTCATTTGTCTCTTCCCAACTCTCTCCCTCCGTCTCTGGCTCCCTCTCTCTTAACATAATGATTCAGTGACACTGGTCTATTCATTTCAGTTTCATTTCGACAAGACGTACACACAAACACACACGGGAACACACGGGAACAGGAGAGAGTCAGAGGAAAGGTACAGAGTGATAGAAGGTCTCCTGTAGTTTGTGCTCTACAGTAAACATAGTGTGTGACATCCGCTGAACTGGGGTCAGACGTCAGCCGGTGTTACGATTCCCTTCCTCTCGGTGCTGCTGAGGTCGAATATTCTTCACAAACAGCTGCTGTCCATACTGCCCCAGTGCTCTGAAGTATGGATCAGAACAGCTAAAGAGATTTAAAGGGATTACTCCACTCTGTACAAACAAACAAACAAACAAACACACACACACACACACACACACTTTTACTCACAAACATGCACTGGCACACACAGCATGTACACACTTCATACAGATAGAAAAGCTTATGGACTGCCATGTTCCTGCATTATGATTCGATAATGTTATTGTGTCCGGCCGCATAGTGGCTGAACTCCTGACCTTTGCCCTGGAATCAGCACCTGCCGACCTGGTTTACAGAAGAGGTCGGAGGTCACCATGGACCTCCCAGTCACACAGCCAGATGGAGCCCTTTTAGCAGCAGGGACAAAACCTGTTAAACACACACACCAAGACTGTGTCCTGTAAGAGACAGCTTCTCCTCAGTGTAGTGAATTGAAAAGCATACAAGTCCTGTGAGTCACAATCATACTGACACACAGCTCTGTGGAGACACAACACACAGACACACACACAGACACACACACACACACACACACTCTACGCTCTGTTTGACATGTCTTGTGAGTTCAGTCTGTCAGAAAATGTGCACCATGTGAATGATGACCGGTCACACCTCACTTACTCTGAACACAATGACAGGAGGTCACAGTCACACAGTAGTAACCGTCTCTAGACTGTGTCTGCGTGTGTGTGTGTGTGTGTGTGTGTGTGTGTGTGTGTGTGTCTGTGTCTGTGTGTCTGTGTGTCTGTGTCTGGTTCAGCGTGTTAAACTGTGCACATGTGAACCACAATGACAATATGTGACTCAACATTTTCTATTGTTCAGCAGCATATATCTCCACCCAGAGATTTCACTTGTAAAGATATGAACACAAAACATTCTGAATTGATAATGTTTGAATTAAATAAACATCAAATCACAAGTGAGTTTAGAGGTTCAATCTTAAATGTCAAATACATTTTTAATAAGTGATGAAACAGATATTGCTCTCTTATACAATACATTTTTGGCATAATCTAAAAGACAACGGCTGCAGGTTTGCAGATTACTTCTTATGTGCTCATCTGTGTAGGTGTGCATGTGTGCGTGTGTGTGTGTGTGTGTGTGGTGAGCTGTCAGAGGAGATCTGGTGAGAGTGGGCTAATTGGAGTTAATTCACCATCTGTCTGTGTGAGCCAGCAGACAGGGTCATTAGCAGAGACAAGTCCAGCCACAGGGGAGGCCGAGAGGGGAATCACCATCCCTCACTTTCTCTCCCTCAGTCTTTAGTTTTTGTTTTCCTTCCTGTCAACCAAACCGTCTCTTGTCTCCATCATTCTGTCTTTGTGTCTGTTTGATCCTCCTTCATCGCATTTTTCAGATCCTGTTGTCTAATTATGCAAAGCACAGACTTAAGGACACGTTTTTTTTTATTCTTTGTGTGCAGAAGATTGTTTGAAGTGGTGCTGATCTAAAACTGGGTGTAAAGTAATCAGTGAGAGCCTTTTCTCTTTTTGTTGACTGTTTTGTCAGATCTGCGCTGCCCTCTGCTGGCCAGATGTGGGCCTGAGACCACAGCGCTGGGCAGAGATGAGAGATAAAAAAATAAATGATTGCCCTGTCCACTGCAGAGTGTCTGCCGGGTGTCACAAGTCTGATAAATGTTCTTCCATTAAAGAGAGATTGATGGTGCCATCATTGATTATTTTTGAGTTCAACACATCCAAACTTCCATTGAGTGTAACAAATTTAATGTCATTTCATAATGACAACACAATTTCATATTTCTTGACCATCACAATTGCAGGTTACTTGTAGCATCCATTTGATATATTATCTTTGTTATAATTCGTCAGGATCTTTGTTGTTGCACGTTGTATCACCCCTCGTCTTCCATATATGTCTTGTATCTCTCCACTATTGACAGTTATAGAACAAAATGGCATTAAAATAATAACAATGAATGAAAAAGGAATTACTGAGCGGGAGGAGTAGGAACCTTTACAGATACAAAATCATGATGGCCAAGGTTTCTTACCTAACCTACAAGCCTTTAAGATAGGCTGCTAGATAACTTCTCCAAATAAGGACAGTCATTTTAATACACTGAGTGAGTGTGCAAAGAAAGTGGTAACTTAATCAATTTTAGATTAGTGAAACTGTGCTTTGTATTCCACCTAAATGCTTGTAAAATAACACTGGATTATTAAAAGACCGTTAAATTGCATATTCATGAGGGCAGGAGAGATGATTAGCTTTGAGGCCGACTCCATCACACACAGGTTTGACCGATCTGTGTCCTAGGGATGTACTTTCTGGAGTCTCTGTATCGGTCAGAGTTAAACACAAGGAATAATGAAGAGGGGGGGGGGCCAGAAAACGTAAAGTTTGGAAGACAAATATTCAGTGTTGGCTGTCTTTAATCTGACACTTATCACATGTGTAGGTGATAAACAGGCAGTGATCATCATAGCCCTAACCAGTCTTGGCCTCTCTCCAGCTCCATGTGGTCTTGTATAACGTAATTTGCCCAGAAAGAAAACCTACACCAACAAAAGACCAACAAATCAGTCAGTGGGAAGCTCTAACTCAAAGCATTTTATTGCCTCTGCTTGATGGATCATTTTTGACAATGTCATAAATTTTGCCTTTATCATTTTTTTCATCTGAAGACACCCTATTCTTTCTCAAGAGGTGTTTTTCATCTCTGCCAACTCTAAAGTGAAATACATCGCAGAAGTTTGAGAGGTCGTGCTTACTGTTGTAAATCAAATATAAGTCGTATGTTTTTTTTCACCACAGTCTGTGGCGCCAGATCTTTTTTATTTTACAGCCATGTCTTGTACTCACCATCTCAGTGCATGAGAATGTTGGCTTCTCTCAAACACATTACAATACATAAATTCAATGCAACAAATAATTAGTTTAAACATGTTACATATTACATGGTTGGCAATTGAGAAACAATAAGGTCTAAAGTAAAAGAAACTACAACTAAAATGTGACTAATTCAATGGTCTAGACTCTATTCCTTCACTTCAAATCTACAGCATTAATATACAAACTGTACAAAGCTGGCAAAAATGATTACGTTCTCATTCGCAGCCATTTTTGATTATCTGTGCTGTACTGATATCCCCTTGTTCCTCTTCTGAATACAGGAGAACCTTCTGCATGTATACATGATTATTCGGTTTGCCGTATAACTTCAATAAAAACATACGATGCTTCCTGGCTTTGTGATTCCCTTTGTTTTGAGCACTCTCACTGTTTGACTCTTTGCAAAAGCTCTGAGCTAAAAAGCTTTTAGAGGCTTTTGTGTTGTTGAGCGATTCAGGAAAACATGCCAGGAATTGTAGGTATTTGCTATTCCAGGGCCCCAAGTGAGCCGTTGTCAGGGGAGCCAGGTTTTCTAGCAGTGCCCCTGAGGGTCAAAGGTGATTCTGAGGTTAGATTCACTTAAAGTCAAGTAACTTCTCATTGCTCCTATACTTCTACACAGACACATTCAAATATACAATGCAAACAGGTCATAACAAGACTGAGTTATGTTCTATGTCGTTCATTTTCTCAGACAGATGATTAGCAACAAGCTCTCATATTGTCACAGTTAATTGCCTCCATCATTGAAATGCAGGTTGGTTGAACGAAACGAAAAACAGAAGAGGGATTTAGACACAGATGAGAGATGAGAAAAGTTGAATAATTCAATGGCAAATATCATAAATATAAATCTATATATACACATATATAAATGTGTACTTGACAATGAAAGACAAAAAGTAGAATAACTGAATAAAGAATACCAAACATTGTATGAGCGACGTAAAGCCATAGGCCTTTTTCACGGCAGACATTTTGACTTGTTATGAACAGGCGTCACTAATAACATTAAACAGGGTTTCGTTCTTTTCAAGTGTCTCAGTAAGTCCGTGAAAGACCCTGAAACCCTGTAAGACCCTGAAACCGAAGCAGCTAAATGGAATCCAGCCATCATTAATTTGATTATTTACACCTGCAAATACTGTGACAGGTCAACATGGTCTATTGTATTGGATATGCATTGTATTGTGCTCAGTCGTTTTATTATTGTGTTCACCTTTTGTTCATCTCTTTTGCTGTTAGTGTGTAAACCAGTAAAATGCTTTGTGTGAACATTGAGACACATCCTGTCCTCTCTTGTCCTTTACACACTGAACCACCAAAAAATCATTGTAAAGCGCCGGCTGTGTGTCCTCCCAGCAGCCGGAGGTGACCAGGTCAGTGAACGCCTCGCTGCAGTAACTCCGGGCTTCCTGCCAGGTCAAAGACATTTACATTTACACTAAGTAGCACACAAGAGAAAGGCAGGTGACACAGCAGAGTCCTTGAGCAGATGCACCTGTCTCTGGGTCGATGTGAATGTGTGACTAATTTGACAGGTTATAACTGTACTTAGTGCAAGGACTCATAGAGACTGTTTTCGGCTGCATCTGGAGGATGAGACAGCCTCTCTGGTTGCCGGTGGTCCTCTAAAGCTTCCAACAATAAACACGGTTACATAGCTCCTGATTTCAGTCTTCTCCGCATGGCAAAACATTAAGATCATAGTTTTCTCCAGAGACAGACTGCACTAAAACATTTATGTTGCTTATGTTTTTAATGATACAACTTTAGTCATTATTGTCTCATGTCAAAGTACTATAATCACATTATATCCAGGGCATAGGCCTACAAATGGGTGTCAATCAATGGCGTAATTGCCCCATGTGTATTCATCACATATTTCAATCAAGTCAACTTAACATTTTGTCTAAATATTTTTAATACTTAGGAAAATGTAACTGTCACCTGAAGTAATTTGTCAATGTATGAGTGTAGAAAATCACACAACTGATGTAGAAAGAAGTCATTTTGGATTGTATTCAAATGTAGGCTGTATATGCTTAAAAACAGTTCGCTAAACACATTGCTAAAAATAATGTTCTTTGCGTGAATCCCACATTTATTACCACACTATAACAAGAACACTGTGATATGCACAGTAACTGGCTGGCAGCAATTAACTACTAAGTTGCTGTAGTACATTTCACAGTTTGCTTACTATGATTACTGGAGGTAGAGCATCAAGCAATTGTTTGTCCAGATGTTGTTGTCGAGATATATACTGTATATACATATATACACACATACATATATCTGCACATACACACATATATAGGAGCAAAAGAGGAGGGAAGCGAGAAAAAAATGGTTAGAATTAATGTTGTCAATGTTTCTGCAGACGTGTGCCTATGTGGGGGTTTCTTCTCGGTATGTGAATAAAATCAAATATTAAGTGTCAGCATAAATACAATTGGCCAATAAACTTGTCATTCAATAAGGAGCCAGCTTCATTAATCATGCCATCTTGTATTGTAATAATACAGTACCTTGTTTTTTTGTTTTGTTTTCTACAAAACGCCAAACCTAACGTTATAATGTAGATGCATCTGGTTTCAGTACATACAAAGATAACATGGATCAAAACAAACAAACAAACTAATTATTGATCTACTTTACTCCTAAAGTACTTAATGTTGTACTATCTCATTGTCTCTTTGCCGGAGGACGCGATACTATTTTGATACAGCCATTACATATTGCTATTACTGTATTATTAGAACCCGTAATGGAGCCAGTAGTAGCGCAATAGTAACCATACGTGTTCCCTCCACTAGGAGCCGCTGGCCGGCGGCTCAGCTCGCTATGAGCCGATAGAGCTGCTTTATTCATTTGTAGCGATCCGGGATGCTGAAATGCCTCAGAGGGTAGAGGAGCCTGACTGTTACCTTTGAGCAAACAGCGTTGTGGATGAAAGTTTCTGCACACAAAAAAGTTCTTCAATACGGTTCGCGATGAGTTGGAGGAACTGATACGTTGTTTTGGACATCTTGGACGCGGGTGTTGTTCGGGGTTTTTTAAGTTTAGACAGCTAGCGCTACGCAGACGTATGCTAACGTTAGCATAGCCTGCTAGGTAAATATTACGGGGTTTCCTGCATCTGCGTCCACTTGTCAATATAGGAACCGTGGCGTTAGTGGACATTGTGTCACGTTGTTTTATTGATTATAACAGCAGGCTGTAGCTCCAACGAGATGGGTGGATTTGTGTTTCGTTACACACAAAGCTAACTGGCTATGGTTAGCATGTACGAATGCTAGCTGACGTTAGCTAACGTTGCCGAGCCAGCCAGCAACTTCGGCAGGAGAGTTTCGGCGAGCTAACAACGACACTATTGTCGCCCACAAGCAACCTCTGCCGCTGAAAGCAGTCAACCCGCAACCATGTTCGAAATGGAGACTCATATATCGTGCCTTTTCCCGGAGATCCTGGCCATTATTTTCAGTTATCTGGACGTTAAAGACAAAGGAAGAGTAGCCCAAGTGTGCGCGGCCTGGAGGGACGCGTCCTACCACAAGTCTGTGTGGAGGGGGGTGGAAGCCAAGCTCCATCTGCGGAGAGCCAACCCGTCTCTGTTCCCCAGCCTGCAGACCAGGGGGATCAAAAAAGTTCAGATTCTCAGCCTGAGGCGAAGTCTGAGCTACGTAATTCAAGGGATGCCGCACATCGAAAGCCTTAACCTGTGTGGCTGTTTCAACCTGACAGACAACGGACTCGGTCATGCCTTTGTGCAGGACATCCCATCCCTGCGGGTGCTGAACCTCAGCCTTTGCAAACAGATCACGGACTCCAGCCTGGGCAGGATTGCCCAGTACCTCAAAAACCTGGAGGTGCTTGAACTCGGGGGATGCAGCAATATCACAAACACCGGCCTGTTGCTCGTCGCCTGGGGCTTGCACAGACTCAAGAGCCTGAACCTGCGCAGCTGCAGGCATGTGTCCGATGTGGGCATCGGTCACCTGTCCGGCATGACCCGCAGCGCGGCGGAGGGCTGCCTGTCCCTGGAGAAGTTAACCTTGCAGGACTGCCAGAAGCTGACCGACCTTTCCCTGAAACATGTCTCAAAGGGCCTAAACAAGCTCAAAGTGCTCAACCTCAGCTTCTGCGGAGGGATATCGGATGCAGGGATGATCCACCTGTCGCACATGACCCACCTGTGCAGCCTGAACCTGCGGTCGTGTGACAACATCAGTGACACGGGGATCATGCATCTGGCCATGGGCTCCCTCCGGCTGTCTGGACTCGATGTCTCCTTCTGCGACAAGATTGGAGACCAGAGCCTGGCGTACATCGCCCAGGGGCTGTATCAGCTCAAGTCCCTCTCTCTCTGCTCCTGCCATGTCAGCGACGATGGCATTAACAGGATGGTACGCCAGATGCACGAGCTCAAGACTCTCAACATTGGACAGTGCGTGAGGATCACGGACAAAGGGTTGGAGTTGATAGCTGACCACCTGACCCAGCTGACAGGGATCGATCTGTACGGTTGTACGAAGATCACCAAGAGGGGTCTGGAGAGGATAACACAGCTCCCGTGCCTTAAAGTGTTAAACCTGGGACTGTGGCAGATGACTGAGAGTGAGAGAGTGAGGTGAAGTCTCTCCAGTGTAGTATACATCTTTCATTGTGTATCGTGCTCAGTTGTATACTGAGGAAGGCTGTCTGTCTCTCCACTCTTAATTTCACCTTCTATGCTGTGACTAAAAACAAGGAGAGGGACTCCGCATCGATCACTGGGATATTGTTCACCTCCACCTGCAATACTCCACTTTTGGTTTCAGTCTCGCTCTCCTCTGATGTGCATCGTTTAATCTCAGCCTGTGTACAGTTCTTACTCTCTAGCTACCTCGCCCATTAAACACAGGAGTGCCTACTATCGCTGAATACTAAATTACATATTTTTGTGACTCGCATACCAATGGGGATTTAGATATTTAAAAAGAATCTCATTGCAGAATAATAGCTCGGCATTTTAACTCTTAACAGAAAGTCAAATTTTGATAGAATGGTTTGTTTGTTTTTTGGCTGATGTATTTTTTACTTGTGTAACCAATATTTTTTTGTATTGAGTGAAAAAATTGTACTTCAAATTGAAGTGGGTGGATCACTCCCGTCTGTCGGTTTACCTGTGTATAGTTGGCTATGTTTCATATTCCTGAGGAAGTAGGTGTGTATCAGATGTTCCGGTATGCTACTCTGTCAAAGGTTCATCCACACATCTACAGTAAGGCGTAGTAATTAACAGCTGCCAAGGCTATATGCAATACCTTAAAACTGTTTTATCAGTGGTCTTTCTCCTGAGGAGCTTCCAACGATAGTGTCAGAGTATTTGTTTAAAAAAAAAAAAAAAACAGTAATTTAAGATTGTTTTATATTCATACAGTAGTGATATTTATGAATAAAGATGGCAAATATATTTCATTTTTTTGTGTTTACTTGTAGAATTTGTAACATTTTTACTAACTATTTGATTTATAACTGTGACTGTAGATCTTTGTGCAGTTTAGGGTTCCTCTTGCAGTGTCTCTCATCTGTAGAACAAGTCTTAATAGCTACGTTTATATACTTGCACACGATATTCAGAAGAATACATTTTTGATTTCTTACTTTTTAATATCCCCATTTCTTGAAATCTAGAATTAATTATGTGATTAAGATGAATATTATCTTAATCATTTCATAGCAGTTAATACCAAATCAACTTGTGCATCTGAAGGGAGTTCTCACCTCATCCATGTTTACCAAACCGACATCTAAACGTCAGATATTTTGAGAAATGTATTTACACTTGGAGAACTAAGTCGGTTCCTATTGAACCCAACTGGCACTAGAAACGACCTCAAACAAAGCACAGCTGTGTCCCAGAACTTGGATTCAAAGCCCCATTTAGCAAATTCCCCCCCCGCGTAGCTACCCTTGAGCAAGATCTCAGGGTCCTCGTATATAATCTGAATGTAATCCATGTTCTCAGTGAGTTTGTGGGGACTCCAGGCTGTAACTACCAACTCCACTTGAGAGAAATATTGTAGTTTTGTTTAGAATAATACAGGCACTACAGCCTAAAACTACCAGATGCAACAACTTTCTCTTTAACATTTAAATCACCTTTAGAACAGCTGCAAATGTGAAATCAGTTGGAGGCGTCTCCTTTAACCTGGTTAAAGCATATTCACACGTTTACAATATTAGACAACGGTGTTTACCTGACTTTAAAAAAAAACAAAAAAAAAAACGCATTTTCAAAAAACCAAGGCTTATAATTTATTTATTTACATACATACAAAATCGAAATAACTCACAGACGTCTGTTTTGCTTTCTGTTAACAGTTTGATTCTTAACACGAACAGACAGAAGGCAGTACATTTCTTATACAAATGCAAAAATAAAAAACAAATACCATGAACGTGACTAATCAGCCCTGTGTTCCTCAATAAAGAGTAGAGAAAAAGAGATGCCGAGACATTAAGGCAAGGGCAGGGACACACGGGCCATAGTAAGGGGAATTAAACAACCCAGTGGTGAAGGGCGGGGGGGTTGAAATGAGACATCGAGAAATTAATCTCCACTCAAAGAGTTTTGACAGATAAAAAGTACCATGAGTGTCCCGCGGACATCGTCAGAAACCAGTGGATGTGTTTTGTTTTCAGTGAAACACACCCACTAGTCCATACACAGGGCGTTTGTTAGAAAACTCCCAGATGCAGTTTTGTTACGTCACATAATGTTCCTCTTATAACAGCAGGAGAGCCATGATGGTTGGAGACTTTATTTTTTGTGTCCACCAGGCACAATCTGCCTTTGACATCAACCAACCAAAAAAAAAAAAAATCATTGACACAACAGGTAAGAAGAAAATACAACACATTTACATCACCTATGGTGAAAATATACTGGGAAAAAAATGCGGATTAGAAATAAATGCAAGAAAAGTACTCTCCCACGGTTTGAAAACATTTGTAGTTCACACATTATTTTTGACACAAAAGATTTTTTTGACACTTTCCTCAGTTTCTGCTGAAGACACAAACTCAACAGTCATTCTGTTCAGAGCAGCTGGCTCCTCAAGATTCTGTGCAAACATTCAATGCATATCCATACAGTAAACATTTTTATATATGTATTATATATATATATATATATTTATCTCTATAGAACAGGACTTTCCGCGAGTTATGGCAGTACCGTCACGCACACACACACACACACACACACACTTTGTCCTGAAGACAAAATTAGACAAAAAAAAAAAAAAATACAACTGCACTGCTTTTATAGATATTTTTTTTTTTAAAGAATGCACAACACCTTCCACTTAATTAACTTGATTCAGTCACTGTACGTGTTAAATATCACGTTATTTACAAACTGATCTAAAAAGTCAAAATCTGCTGAAAAGTGACTTTTGTTTCCTGTAAATGTAGATGCACTTAGTAATTAAAAACCTCAGCCCTGAAGATTAAAAAAAAAAAAAAAACACAATAAAGGGAGGCATCACTTGCATTGGTAAGTGATCGGAAAAACACAAGAAACGGAAGCGCCGCTTGTATTCTCCAGTGATTCAGTCGAAAAACTAAAGATCAGGTGGGCTTTAAGTAACATCTACAGGAACTTTGGATGAGACTGAATGATCAGTGGATCTTACATCATGCCTTAGCACCAATATAACAGAGGAAGAAAATATCCCTGCATTAGGTCCAGTACTGATCTCTGTTCATGCTCCAAGGCCACTAGAACGTTCTCAAAAGAAACATTGCATACCTCATAAACAAGTGGACGTCGTGTGCAAAACCATCTAAAACTGAATCTCAGTGAATAAAAGTATTTTTTTAGTTTCCTCTCTCTCTCATTTGTATTTGAGAACATTAAGTAAATTAAAGCTGACCTTTGAGGCGTGTCAAAGATCCCCCTCTCATGCCAGTGACCCAGCCAGACGACACAGGAAAACGTACCTACATCTTAATCCTCGCTACAATGACAGACCCACAGGTCCAAGCCGGGAGTAGAAACATTTGGAGAGCATGCTGCATTTATATTTGGTTAAAATGTGGCATTTCCTAAGTGTTCTGATGTTCGGCCACCAGTAGCTGTATTTCTCACTAGCGAGTCCAACCTACTAGTTGGGGAACACCGACTACAATACAAAATAAGCTTCTACATGGCTCCGTTATTTACCCACCGAACTGAGCTCCTCTCGGCTCCCCTCTAGATGTAGCAGCTCCCTAGTTCTCTAAGACAAAAAGTGCTTTCCTGCCCCATGTGAGGAATACATTTACCCCTTTTTACTTGAAAGATATACAAGAAGAACCTAAGGGGTAAAAGACTGAGATAGTTGCGGGTGAGGTAACTGTGCTTGATCGAGCAGTTCCTGCTGTGAATGAACACGTCTAGGGAGAGGAAGGTTGGCAGTATACTCCAAGACTTTGTGCAGAAGTTTCATCTCGTATCCTTTGTCTCCCAACGCACCTGTCCCAGACTTGCAGGTATTTTATGATACTACAAGCAAAAATCGACTTCTGGGGAGTTCACAAATGCTTACGGGCGAGCTGTTAACTTTTCACGAGCCTCCAGTATTGCTGTCGCCTGCCTGATAATGTGATTAGGTGTGTACTTTAGTTCTTCTCTTCCCACTGCGACTCCGCCATCTGCCACAGCTGTCATTAAAATAAAGAGACAGCAAATGTGTAACCTGATATTTGCTCAAAGTGCCATCCTTGAAAACATTTCGACAGACTTTGTGAACATCCCTAATTCGATTTTATAGCGAGACACTTGAGACAGGAAAGCACATAGGAGTCGTGAAAGTATGTCCCAGGGTGGAAGAGGGGAGCGAAGAAGAACGGCTCAGCGGGGTGAGACAAGGCCCAAGTTTGCTCTCATCCAGCCAGGAGCCTCATTGAGTGGAGGTAGGGGCACCGGGGCTCGGCTACGGATTCAGAGGTCAGAGTTGTCAGCATGACTCCTCCAGGGCATTGACAACCTGCTCCAGGATGTCGGGGCAGTAGTCTGCGATCTGCTGGAGAACAGAGTTGGCGTACTCCTGCAGCTCTCCGCTCTCTTTCTCACACACCTCCAGCTCTCTCTCCAACTGGAGACAAAAAGCATCAATTAGTTTATTTTACCAAACCTTCAATCAACAAAACTCTGCATTTTCACCCCAAAAAAAAAAATATACATATTTAGAGATGTTTGACGTTTAAAAAGGAAAATTATTTATTATACATTTATTCAATCTCCCTTAAAATGCACTATCCCGGCTACGTCAGGGACGAAGGTACTGCATCACCATGCAAATGAAAAAACAGCATTGGAGCCTGATTTGACTCCCAAATTCACAGTTTTTAAATACAAAGATTCAACAACTTAATCAAAGTTATTTCATCAGCAATGACAAAAAATTGAAATTAACTGTCTGATTATCTCTAACGTGCATCCACTTTCAAATCAAGCTTTGAAAAACAAAACTGGTCTCCTGTGCCTTTGATTGATACGTTCTCCCTGCTGTACTTTTCTTTGCCTTGATTACATTCATTTCTATTCTGATTAATTCAGAAACAAACCAAATGCTTGATTTTGAAATGTATACGTTGCATTTACGCCAATACACCCGTCATTTCTACTCTCCAAAAGTTCCAAATTGGTGGTCTCAAATTACAATGTAGATATGAATAACGGATAGTTCCTCCTCTACCTGTTCCACACTCATCTTCTGGAGGTCCTCCTCCCAGTCTTCGGGGTCGCTGTGGTGGTAGTGAGAGGGCGGCGTGAGCTGGCTGAGGATGCTGGGGTCGCGGTCATGGCAGAGGTCTGTCAGGTGGGCGATGTAGAGCTTGAGTTTACTGCGGTTCTGGGACAGGGCTAGAAGAGGGGGTATCATCTGCAGGGGGGTGGGGGGGACCAAAGGAATGAGAGTGAGAGGCAGTGGGGGGGGAAGAGAAGAAACAAGGGGATGAAAAAATATTACTACACATAAGTGTTATGCTCTCGTTGAATTGATTGAACATAATGAAAGACTGAAGCACAAGACCCCACTGGCATGAAAACAAAACATCATCATCATCATCTGCATGCATGCTTGTAAAAAGCCATCACCATCTCACATCAGAGCAGGGTGCATTATTCTATGGATTGTTATTGCAAAGTGTCTTACAAAGCTACGGATTACGTGGAGGTTTAAAAAACGTTAACGCCCGTTCGTGTGGATCAAAGTGTGAGGAGCTTATCATCAGTGACACGCAAAGCGAAGATGCTTCAGTTTGAGGCAATGAAACGGAGCCAGGATCAAACACATCTCATCCTCTTAGCTCGTGCATGCAAACACGCACAAACAGGCATCGCTGAAACCTAACCCATGAGCCAATAAGAAGCAATAAATGAAGAGCAGCGTGTAAGGCATGGGATGGAGTGGCAAGATGTACACTCACGAAAGAAAACAAGCAATGATGACCATCAACAAGAACCACAATGAACGGAAGACAAGTGAACATGCCACAGAGCCAAAATGAGGAAAGGTGAGACAGGTCTGGCTTTTTTTTTTTTTTTTTTCCCATACGAGCTCACCCTTCTGAACAAAGTGTCTGAGAGAGAGAGAGAGGGGGGGGCAAAAGGTCGGCTAAGCCCAAATACCCTCCTCATCATCCTGTTATCCACAAGGTAAGCCAACCGCAGCATTACAAAGGAACATTTGGTTAGTGTGAGTAAAGAGAGACACCGTCTCTACAACAGACATTAAACTGTTAAGTAATCAATTTTAGAGAAGCTGTTCAGGGTGAACTGGAAAGATGACTAACTGATGTGATGGGTAAGCTACCTGATCAGGAGAGGGTTTGTGATTGGTCTGGTCAGGAGCGGTCTTCAGATGGTCATCCTCATAGTTGTCTGCCATCAGTTTCATTCTGTTCTGAGTCTGTAAATCAAACATGGTAAGAACAAATACACAAGCAGTCCTGGCCATTGCTTATAATTACATTTCATTCAGAAGCATTATTACTGAGGTTTGTGAGCATGTGAGTCCAGCAATACCAACAACATTTAGACAAAAGGCCTTTTTTTCAATTAAGACTCACGGGATATAAGCACAGGTGTTTCTATTTAAGGGTCCCAGTGAGACATTACAGTGTGACAGAGAGCCGGCATGCACAACACCAGCACCTTGAAACTGAAGCAGCTAAACAGAATTGAGCTATTTATCATTCATTTTAATATGAACAGCTGAGCTTTTCCGACTGTGAAACATCAACGTACCCGAAGTCCCGAAATCGCAGCAGAAGCCGGCAGAACTACAATGTTCTAAGCATTAGGAAACATGTTTGAAGCTACAAATAGATGCCCCCGGTTGTTCAAATAAACTTGAATGTTTCCATTTTTCCTCTGTTGACTTCCCAAACGTTTTCAAATCTGGTACGTGTACGGAATTGAGCGAAATGATTTATGGCATCTTCTGAAGTGTGCCTGATGATTACACAAACTATTGTTACTGAAAAAAACTGGTGTCCAATCTTTCCATTTCTTTTGGACGCCGAGTCTCTGCGTTTCATTCCCTACTGGTGAACACACTTTGTGAGAGAAGTGTAGGCAAGATAAAACGGGAAAAGAACATGAATGTGTTTTCAATCCCGCCGAGGCTCCCCTCCATGGATACCGGCAGCCCCCTCCTCACCTGCTGTTTGAGCTGTTGCACCAATCTGTCCTTCTCCCTTTTCAGCAGAGCCACCTCATCCTGGGTCTTCTTCTTCTTAGAGGAGGACAACTCCAGCAGGGCAATGTTAGCGTCCTTCTCGCTGATTGCAGCCAGCAGCGCCTCCTGCCTGTTAGGTGGGGAGGAAACAACATGGCATTTAACCACACAAGTAAATAGCTCAATTATCATTTATTATTTATTGCAGAAAATCATCCTGCCAGCTGGGGAAGGCCAGAATAGGATGGCATTTTACAAGATGAAGGCAGCAATCGATACTCCAGAGTCTACTCCACCCTACGGTGTGTGTGTGTGTGTGTGTGTGTGTGTGTGTGTGTGTGTGTGTGTGTGTGTGTGTTAATGTGTCTTACTTCATCTCCAGCACCTCCTCCAAGTGTTTCCTGCGCTCAGCTCGCAGCGTTGAGAGGTGTGCCTCTTTCTCACCCAGAGAGTGCTGGGTGGAGGCCAGCTTGGCCCTCATGGACTCCAGCTCCTGCTTCACTTTCTCCATGGCCCCCAGCAGCTCCTCCATCTGGGAACACACACACACGATTCAATCATGAATAGAGTTAAACTGATTACCTAAATCCATCAGGGAAAGCCAAGTGCTTTTTCCAGGAAAATAAACTTGGTGTGCTCTAATTAGAGGCAGGGGCAGCAGACTTCATGTGGGCTTTAGGGAAGGACTAGGGATCAACTAGCACAGATACCATTAAACACACAACATTTCATTTACCCGTTATTCATTCAAAAAGGGCACAAGAGTACCATTGTTTGTTATCAGTCGATGCTTCAATTACAATGGACTGAATGGAAGAGAAAATAATTAATTCCCATATGATCAATTCTATTGGCTACTTGATGTTCGAGCCAACCAATTAATCAGCATTGCTATGTTTCATAAGCAAACAGCAGGTAAACAAAATAACACGAAAAATACACGAGCTGGAAACAGCAACACCTGACAAAATAATGCAATCCATCAACATCAAACTCCCCAAAAATGATCAAACTTCCCAAACACATGTATTGCAGGGTTGTTGTGTCATTGCGTGAATTGTAGAGGTGTTGCCGTTATTGTGTCCACCACTGTAACACTGTAAGTGTTGTTGCTCCCTGATGGGCGGTCACGCATTCTGGGCTCATACCTTAGACCACTGAAAGTGGGCGAGGTGGGACTCATGCATTGGTTTGAGTGAGTGCTTCTGAGAGGCGGTGTGTAGCAGAGAGAAAACAAGAGAAAACGACAAAGCAAAAGATAAAAGAACTCAGAAAAGAGACGGCGGCCATAGGAGGCGAGGGAGGTGAAGAGAGGACGAGAAACACCAACAATGGTAGCAAAAAGATGAGGGAGAAAGAATCTCAGTACATGAAGGCGGTTCTTCTATTTGTATATAGAGCTTAGCGTTTAGATAACGCATGTACTGTATGTATGATCCCTTGGATTGATTAATATTGTTTGTTTAGGAGCACTTGTGTACCCGTTTCTCCTGGAGTGACCTGGCAGACTCTTCCTGTGCCAGCACCATCTCTCGCTCCGCAGTGATCTGAACGCTCTCTCTCAGCGCCTCCTCCAGCTCCTCTATGCGCTCAGACTTCTGACGCAGAGTGTCCTACACAACAGGAGTAGAAAGAGGTCACATTGTGGCTTGTTGGGCGCTGAACTAGTAAGCCAGTGCCAGCAAATGTGAATTTCTTTCTCTAATGAAAGGTTCATAAGAGCGAACCACGTACACACACACACCTTCACCTGCTGGGAGCTCTCAGACATGTTGTCCTCCCTCTTCCTGGCCTCATCCACGAGTCGAGCGTTCCTACTCTTCTCCACCTGCTCCTTGTGCTTCAGAGACGCCACCTTCTTCGACTGGTCCTTCATCTGCCTGGATTGACACAATGGGATAGGTGGAAGAAGAAATGTTACGTACACGTTAGACTACGGTCCCACGTTACATGTACAGGTTATTTATCATTCAAAATGAAAAGAGATGGAACTATTGTGGGAAAAGTGCAAATAAGTTGTGTTTAGTACAGTTATGCACCAAATAGGAATGTTGATAAGTCAGTCATGATTTTAGGCAATTGGAAGATAATAGTGTCAGGTTAAATAAAATGCCTCTTCAAATCAAAGGCGGACAGAAAGAGATGTGATCCGATGAAAAAAACTCCCTTTTTGAAATAGTAAAATAACATTTACAACCATAGCTTTACTGACTTGCTTTGGCAAGATTTTAGACAGTCGGGGTGAAATACATTAAGAGGGCGAAAGAGGAAAAATGTGCATGAACAAAAAGTAAGAGGAAAGACAAAGTTAAATATGTCAAGACAAGGCAGCGAAGGCATATGAAGAGGTAAGAGGTGGAGAGAAACGTGAGAAGAGAACGTAAGGAAAAAGGATGCCGGGGTCGAAGAAGAGAGGAAAAAAGAGCAAATACTAACCTGGAGGACAAACTGGTGGGGTGACAGATTTCCGGTGTAAAGACAAGAAAGCAGTAAAGAGAAAAAAAAGACCAGGAAGATGAGTCAATATGAAGAGAAAGAGAAAGGAGGGGGGGGGGGGGGGGACTCTGGTGTCATAAGATCTCATGGTTCACCACATACACAGCGACAAAAATTGCAGAAATATGGACTGCCTATGCCAACAGCTGTGCCTACCAGCTTTATAGCAAGTCCACTAATAACATTCCCCACATCCGCACAAGCAATACGGCTAAGAAACGAAAATGGCAAATGGCCAAATTACAATTAAAATAGGCCATTTAATGTGCTGAGGGCAACAATCTCCAGAGTGACATGATGTCATTGAATGAGTCACTCAGTCATGAGTCCAAGCTAGCAGGAAGCACAAACAGCACACAAAAGACTCAATCATTCAACACTTCTGTAACAAAGTCAAAAAATAAATCTGTACACTGTGAACATTTATGACTTATTCCTGGACTAACAACCAAAAAACCCAGCTGCACATTATAGTGACACATAATCCTTTAACCACTGTTTGGTGACACGGGCAAAGCTTGAACACATGGTGCAGAGTCAACGTCCACATCTCTCGGGTTTACCTACTTGAACAGTCATCCTGACAAAAGAAAAGATTTGTGAGAGTAACTGAAACCCACCTCTCCAGCTCATTGATCTTTTTGTCCTTGTCATTCTTCTCGTTCTCCATTTCCCGAAGGATCTCCAGCAGGCGGTCCACCTCAGCCTGGGCCTTCCCAGAATCCTCTTTGTGGCGGGCCACTTCCTGTTCGAGGTTCTTAATGCGCTCGGCCACCTCGGTGTTGGCCTGAGCTTCCAGGGCTGCGTTTTGAGCCTGACAAAAGGACGGGATGCCAGTTAAAAGCTGTTGTATTTACAACAGTTTCCGCAGGTAGGGGTTAGATTACAGACTATATCGCAATCGTATAAAGAAAACATTTAGTAGCGTCATGTAGAGCTCAGCCAGCACATGACTGCCTGATTTCTTTATTTCAGGATCTCACCCTCTTAAGCTGATTCTCCACTTTGAGGCACTCCTCCCTCTTTTGCTCCCAGGCGATCTCCATACTCTTGAGTTTGGAGTCCTTCTTCAAGCCAGAGGAGGCCAGGGATGATGCATGCTCCTTCAGGTCCAACAAAGACGTCTGCACACACACACACACACACACACACACACACACACACACACACAC
>NW_022280032.1:13246497-13251938 GCF_004355925.1 Anarrhichthys ocellatus
ACATACACACACACACACACACACACACACACATACACACACACATACACACACACACACACACACACACACATACACACACACACACACACACACACACACACACACACACACACACACACACACACACACACACACACACACAAAAACAGGAGCATAGATGAACCTTTTCCAGCTGATCAAACTCTAAGAGCATGGGACTGAGGAGAGTGAAAACACATTGGATCTAATACAGGCATCCATGACTCATAGCAAAGTAAGTAAGAAAAAAAAGTGACAGTAATGTTTCTCTGTATTAATAGAAACACAGTAAACAAGTGCCTGAGCTTGTGTTCCTCACCTCTCTATCTGACAGGTCTCCCTGCAGTAGGCTCAGTCTCTCCTTCAACTCCCTCAGTTCCTTCTTGTTGCTGTCAATCTCCTCCGTCTTCTCCCGGTCGTCTCTGTCTCGCTGCTCTTTTAGACGTTCGATAATGCGCTCCTAGCAGGAGGCGAAGATAACGATCACACGTGCATAACCAATCAACACGCACACGCCGCTACACAAATGAACATACACTCGATTTTGTAGTGAGAAGTAACTTGGCGTGTGCGGACATAAACTCACCTTTTCTGCAAGAGACTCCTCCAGTGTGGTGAGAGCAGTGTCAGTGTTGGAGGTGTCTGCCTGCAAAGACTTCACTCTCTCCTTCAGACTGCTCATCTGCTTCTCCTTGTCCCTCAGCTGCTCCTGCAGATTCTCAATCTGCAGCGCAAACACAAGCAACCATCGGCCACAGGACACGCATTGCAGCATCATGAACGCACGCGGTCGTTTCAGACAAACACAAGCTCTTTGAAACTGCTCTTAGTCCAAATCACCTTCTTCTGCAGCACATTGACTTTGCGCTCCTTGACGTCCAGCATGTCCTTGAGGTCGTGGATCTCCCCGTTGAGTGTGCCCTTCTCTTCTGACATTTCTTGTATCTGCTTGCTCTTCTTATTCAGAGTTGACTCCTTCTCTTCTAAGCGCAGGCGCAAGGCGTCCACCTGGTCAGGGAAAGGTGGACAACAGTTCACCGACCATAACTGTGCCATGCTCAAAATACCAAAGAAAACATTAAAATGTATGGGAACTTCTGCGCTTGTGTTTGCAGTATTATCAGTCAGAAGTAGGAGGTAGAAGTGCATCTGCTGTACCTCTGTCTGTAAGATGGCAGCTCGCTGCTCCTTGGCAGTGAGGGACTCCTTGAGGACTTCAATGTGCTGCTTGCTGTCTGAGAACTGGTTGGTGAGCGTCTCCAGCTTGGTCTGCAAACCAAGCAGCTCGGTGTCCTTCCTGGAAAGGTCCTGCTTCACCTGCTCTATCTGAAAAAAAAGATAGATGGCCATGGGGGAAAGAAAGAGGGAGGGAGGGATGGAAATTAAACTTTCAAGATGGACCCTTGCTGAGGAAAAGCATCTAATCATGAGAAGTCTTAGTCCTGCTTTACTACAACAGTTCAGTCAAACTGAACTACATCTCCCAGACCTTGTTCTTCATGAATTTCATGTGGCTGCGGTAGACCTCCATCTGCTTCATCTCCTCCTGCCGCTCCTCGCAGCTCAGAAGTCCATTGGATTTCATCATGAGCAGCTCCTCCTCCATGTCTCTCAGGCCCCGCTCCATTGAATTGATTTTTGCATCCTGGGGTTGATGGAGAGGAGTTCACACGCACAGATCGAACATGTGTGACCAAACGTAACACAAAACATACTCGTATGCACTTCTCTTTTTAAATCCTCACCTTCATGTCGATGACAGTCTGTAGAGCCTTAGTCTTTGTGGACTCGGGGGTTCCCTCATATCGACGGTGCAGCTCCTTTTGGGTCAGATGAAGAAGAACATGTTGCATGTATGTGTAAAACATCTATGTGCGGTTTCATATCGGAGCATAAATGAGAGAAAACAACATAACTAGACCAATTCAATGCGATATGATTACCTCTCTTAGTGCATTAATCTCTCTGTCTCTCTGGTCCAGTAAACTCTCAAGGTGATGCCTGTGCATCTCTGCATCAGCCAGTCTCCTGGTCCGCTCCTGGTCCTCCTCTGATGCCTTGGCAGATTGCCCTGAGAAGGCAGAAAGACGTTTATTTCGTAACAGCCAACCTGAGCAGCATAAGCCACAAGGTTAACCTGCAGAGGCCAACACAGCAGCTGAGACGTTCTGCTTCAAACTAAAGCTCATCTGTTCAGCAGGGAAGGGACATCTAAAAGCACAGGATTCACAAATCAACAGCTAACATGAAACAAATAACTACAGTATTTCATTTATTTGTTATCTACCAAGTTATTCTATGGGTTTTGGGGTCTCAGGTTTGTCAAGCAAGCGGCAACCATCTCAGCTTTAAGTGATAGCCTGAGACGAAAACCTTTTGGGGCACAACATGTTTGTGGAGAAACATATCGACTTAGTATTTTAAAGAGTTTGTTGCTTTTCCTGTTGACTTAAATACCGTTTTGTTTAATAATCGGAATCTATTGGCCAACAGAAGAACTGCTTCGTAGCACAGTTCTGCATTGGCTTCAATACCGAGGCACAAACCCACCTTTGCTCTGCAGCATCTCTAGAAGTTTCTTGATGGACTCGTCTCTGGCTCCCAGGGTTTGCTTCTGTGTGTCGATCCTTAGCTCCATCTCCTCCAGGGTCTTCCTGAGGAGGAAGAGCTCTTTGGCCTGCCGCTCGTGCTCTGCGTGTAGTCGCCGGTAGTTCTCCTCGGTGGGTTCAGATGCGAGGGCCAGGTCCCGGCCTTGGAGGGCGGGGTCTTGCTGAAGCAGCTGGTTCAGGTCCCGCTGGATCCTCATCTCATCCTGAAGAGCCTGAACGGTCATCTGGAGATGCTAGAAACAAAACGGCGCACATGCATCCGTTAACATTTATCTGTTCTTCTGTCTGTTTGTTAGACTTTATTACAGAATGACTCACAAAAGGGTATATGAGGTGAAGCAATCTTATTGATTAATTCAATAACACAGGGGCTGCTCCAATCCCACTCTATGGGAATGGATCCTGGCAGAATATTGTGTTGCTGCATGTTAAAAATCAGCCTCTAATCATGACTGAAAATTCTGCAGTGCCCTGACAGACGCACCCCCAACAGTTGGGCTTTGTGGACAGTGTTACATTTCATGCCCAGAGAAATGCAAGTGGTGAAACACAATCAGCCCAGTATAGTATTGCATTGTTTGTGGCATCTGACGCCACGGACACTTGGCGGAGCTGCTGTGAGACAGTGACACAAGGCTGCGTTACACTCTGGTCTGAACCAGCTGTGAGCGTTTTCAGACGACAGAACAAAGAGAGAAGTCAGTGTCTGCCTTCGTGTCTCTCAGTCCTCCTCCGGCCCCCTCCCTTTGTCATTCTCTCCTCCTCCCTCCACCGGCACTCACTATTCTCCTCCTCACACTCTTCATCTACCTTGCGTCTCGCCCTATCTCTTCCCTCCAATACTCTCACCTCTCCTCTCACTAACCCTCCCTTTCCATCACCCTCTCCACCCCGTGACTAAGGCTGACTCACTGCTGTGACTGCACCGCTCCAACACCCCCCCCCACACACACATATAAGCAGAAGCATGCACAGAAACACACACACACACACACACACACACACCTTCTCCCTTCCTCGGGTCCCATATTCTCACTCTCTCTGCCTGAGGAGAGATAACAGCCCGGTGTTTGAGAGAGAGCACACGTAAGTCATGACTCGTAAGGACACAGTGCACAGAGAGCCACACCTCTGCTACAGATCATCCAAAGCACGAGGCAAATTGTAATCAAGCCAAAATGTTAAAAGGTGCTCAGTGTGAGATACATACTTTTGTGATTCTCCCCCTCGTATCTGCTCCCCATACATTTGTACTACTGTATAACAACATACATTTGAAATTTAACCATGTGCCAAAGAGTATTTAGCAAGACAAAACGGATGATTATTAGGCGAGTACCTGACGTAATTGTTTTGAATTATATTTTAAATGGGAAATGAAAGCCAGTCATCTCTCACTATTATAGACTAGATAATAGCAGTCACTCATCAGAGAATGGGGGCCATAAATGCTTTGTAGTAGGGATGTTGGAAAAGCCGGGACCAGCACACATATCAGCATAGCGAGCACACAATCAGAAATGACACACAAACATATAATTGCAGACTTATCCACGGACAGTTGGACCTCCAATCAATGAGCGCATGCAGCTAAACTGAAGCTGTAATTAGCCAAATGCCTTTCATATGTGTGTGTATGTGTGTGTGTGTGTGTGTGTGTGTGTGTGTGTGTGTGTGTGTGTATGCGTCTGTGCTTTCCGTTGCATGTGTGCCAGCGTGGGAGGTGGAGGCTGACATATGAAAGCAGACATCTTTAAATTACAGCACCCACTGATTAGTCCTGCGCTACTCAGGCATTACTGGGAATTAGTCCACAGTGTGACTCTGTGACTCAGCAGGAGTGAAAACAGCAAATTATACACATCTGCCCAGTCATTAAGAATCACAGAGAAACAAAGATGATTTCTCTTTAATAATGAGACTTCATTTGCACAACTCCCAAAACACACTGTAGGGTTTAAAAATAGACCGTGTCTATATCTAATTACTTATTGTTATTAAACATGTGTGCACACAGTGTACATACGAGCAGGCTGACACAGACTGCTGGACAAGGACTTTATATTTTGCAAAGCCATGTGTCTCCGTTCTTTAGATTCAGAGGAGGAGAAAAACAAGTGAAAATTGACACAGACGCATATTAAAACGCTGGGTTTCCACACCTGAAATCAGAAATAAAGCCATTTGGATGAATGGCAACACATATACAATAATAAGTCCAGTAAGATAAGAAAGGTAAGAGATAAGATATACTTAAAAGTGCTAAAACTGACTTCTGAAGTTTTGGTATGGATTTCCTTTGATAGACAAATATACAACATATTTATCTGGTTTTTGATCATTTCAACTAAAAGGTACTACTTAACATGTGCCCAAAACCTACAATAAATCTTTTATTATATATATATATAATAAAATATAAAATATATATATATATATATATATATATATATAAATAAATAAAAATAAATCTAATATTTACAACAGCTCGTTTATTACTGCTACCGGTGACAATATTCTGAAGTTGGTTTCTTATTTTCTGCAGTGGTTTAGAGACTATACATATACACAGTTTTAAATTTGCTCTTTCTCCACATTTTCATCCTGTTCACCACATCCAGTAAGTTCTCAGACGTATAGAAATGCTAACGCAGCCATTAGACTTACGGCCTCTTTCATGTATCAAGCACGAGCATATAGCTGCATATAAGAGGATTAACTAGATGTTAGAAACCTGCCTCTAGCCTACGCAGACAGAGAAAAAACACACACACACACACACACACACACACACACACACACACACACACA